>NW_028318490.1:6767500-6812500 GCF_062004578.1 Staurois parvus | reverse complement strand
TGTCTTGCAAATTGCAAGGAAGTCGGCAGGTCACCCAATGTAGAAATCGTGCAACTTCACTGTAAGTCGCACGATTTCAAAATCTGCTTTGATGTGACCGGGGTGTAAAGCAGAATGAAACCCATCAATTTAACAGTTTCAGAAAAGTTACATTCATGGCACATGCCAGGATTGCGAAGTGTCGTATTTACTTGTGTTCTCAACTAAACTGTCAAACCATCAAATGTCTGGTGTCATAACTGATCACATGTACAGCTCCATGGCAGTTGCAGGTCAAACAGAGACTAAGATGGCAGCTTCCTTGGCTGAAAAGGAATGGAAGGGTCATACTTGCCTGCTCTGTGCAGTAGGTTTTATAGTTTCTTGGGCCCCCTGCCATCTGGCCCCTCCTCCATGCCGAGTGCCCCCCAGAGCAATCAGCTTGCTCTGGTCACACTCGTGTATGCTTGCTCCCAAACGGCCTCTGTGCATCTATCCTCACTGGCTGCGATTGACAGCAGGCAATGGCTCCCGCTTCTGTGTCTCAGCCAATGAAGAGGTAGTGACCCTGGAGAGCCACTGCTCTTTAAACCACTGTGAATTGATCCGGAAGTGGGAGCGGGTATCTGTCAGAACCAGGGACCCAGAACCACCAAAGGGTGCCAAATGTGGAGGGGGGAGAAGGCAGATAAGTGGAGCTTCCACTTTTGGGTGGCTTTAAAAGCCCCTTCTAACAGCTGCCGCTTATAAATAGTGCAGGTAGACAACAAGTGGTTAATGTAATATACGGGGCTGTTCAGACTGAACATCTAAAGAAACATGCAAATCCAGTCATAAGGACAGCTAAAATGACATGCACAGCTCTGCCCTGTACAAAATGAGCCTGGTCCTGCTGCACTCTCCAGTCGTTGTGTCAGACTTTACGGCTTCATATACACAAGTAGCTCCTAAACTTGAGTTTAGGAGTTTTTGGCATTTTTTTTCCAAAGCTCCTAAACGCAACTCCATAAAAGCCTATGTGTCCATGAACACATGGGCTTTTAGCAGAGTTTAAGAGCTGCTGAGTTTAGGTGAAGTCAAACCTCCTTCTCCTGAACACGAAAGAATCGTGTTCAGGATAGGAACTTTTTGACCGCCATCCGCGGGGAAAACGCTGTAAAAACACGGCAACCGCGGTACCACATTTTTGCCGCAGTCTGCGTTTCCCAGTGTCTGTCGGTCAGAGTAGGCTCGTGTACATGAAGTCTTATTCATTTGATTGGTCAGAGTATTTTCCATTGACATGGATAAACACCCAAGAGCTAAACGCGACTAGCGATTAGCCGCGTTTACATGCCTTTTGACACGTTTAGTGGTTTTTTGTTTTTTTTTCTCTCCTGAACGCGATTATTCTGCTTTCAGAAGAGGAATTTTTAACTGCTCCTAAACTCTGGTAAAAGCCTATGTGTACATGGACACTAAATGTAATTTGTTTTGGGTTTACTTTGACAAACTTTTTTTCTTAGACCTGCCTTTGATTTTCATCTGAGGTTTTTGTAATTAAACATGTACGTTGATTCTAGCTGCTCTTGAACAGCTTTGCATTCAGACTGACTTGTATGCGGAACTGGAAAAATCCACATGTACACAATCTGACAGCTGCCTTAATCTGAAGGTATGACTGGGAAGAATGAATGAGGTAAATACTAATGCGGGATTTTTTTTTTTTTTTTTTAGTATAAGCTCACCTTTTTTAAGGAAATAATAAATGCACATCCTTTTGCAGGTAAAAAAAATGTGCGTTTTATTATTTTACTAGGAGCCTGTAATGCATGGCACCCATGATTAACAGATCGTGGGTGCAATGCATGCCTCGTTGCGACTGTCAGTGTAAGCAGTCACCTTTTACGGGCAGGTAGTTGCACAATGACGGGAACCACTACTCTGGTAGGTCATTGAAAACTACAAGCCGGCAGCTGCAAAGGCTGATGGTAGTTGTAGTTTTCCCATTCACAGGATTCTGTGAATGAGTAACGTGGCTGTCATTGTGATAGCGAGTTTGAGAAGATCCATAGCTTCCTGTCAAAAGAAATGGCGGATCGAGGAAAGGCTGCGGCAGTGGGAACATGATACATGTTCCCAAAGGTTTATCATTTAATTCTAAAAAAAAAAAAAAAAAAAAAAATTTTTTTGACACCTATGTAAACTCATTTTAATCCAAATAATTATGATTGAGTGGATGAAGTTGTAAAGATTACTTTTTGCCTTATAGTTCTTTAGGCATGCCAGTGCCCAAGTTTCAGCTGTTAATAATTGCCATTTAATAAGATGATTCACGTTCTGAATGATAGCCGCACCCTTCTCACTTGCTCAGAAATTATGCTTCTAATGCTAACGTGTCCACTTATAGGGGATGATGACTGCTTAGCGAAATTGCTTTATGAATATTGACTGGATTTTGTACAGTATATTGATCATGTTATTGGTCTGGGTAAGTGGGGTTGTGTGTAGGGATGTATTCCCCCATTCCCACAAATTAAATGACCCAAAAAGTTTTAATATGCAGAATGGAATGTGTTGTGTAGATGCCATGACCTAAATGCATATCATTTATAGTGTTTGCTAAGTGCATTTATTGAATGCCATCATTGCTGGTTTATCTTTTCAGATGATGTTTCTGTGACTTAGAAGACCTTTCTGGAAAAACTCATCATGATTTCTTCCCAGCTACAAGGGGTTCCTCCCCAGCTCAGGTAAAGTGACGTTGCTGTATTTATTTTGTACTTGTCAACCATTTCTATTTTTTAGAATTGGTGCTTTGAGCCAACTAGGAGCCAGTGAATTTTCTGACTCTGTACAGTAGTTTTGCACAAACCAGCCCCAGTCTTCCTCCTATGAGTTCCTTTTCCTCAGCCCTCTCCCCACTTCTTCTCAGAGTACCCCAACCCCCCAGCAAGCCACTTGCTTTGGAAGCACTCATTTTGGTGTGCCCATAGACACACACAGCAAGGCCTTGCCCCACCTCTTGCTTCCTCCTCACAGGATTTGATTGGCAGAAGGCACTAGCTTTTGCTGCTGTCAGATCTTCCTGTGAATACAGGATGAAGGGAGAAGAGATGCTGCAGACAAGACAATGCTTGTTGAGAGAAGACTTTGGTAAGTGTTTGGTAGGGAGAAGGTGGGGTGGCTGAAGGAGCTGTCATTGAAACGTTTTTACTTTTTACCTTAATGCAGAAAATGCATAAAGGTAAAAGCCCCTTTGCCTTTAGAATCACTTTAAAGTATTAAAATTGTATCACAATTATTTCTTCAGGCTTGGTTCCCATCTATGCAGATTGCGGTTGATTCATTTTCCGGGTGCATTATGCATGTTTTTCCACACTAGTTTTCCCCATTGCATTCTTTTATGCATTGTGCATTGTGTTTTTTAGCCGGCATCCTTAACAATTGTTAAATAACCGGGGCTGTGGTTGAGGGGGTCTGGGGGGGTGACTTTTAACAAGAGGGGGGCCCCAGATCGCAGTCCCCTTCCCATGTGAATGAGCATGGAGGGAATAGTACCCCAAATAATTCACCAAAATAAGTGTAAAAAGTGAATAAAAACAGTCTTTGACAAGTCCTTGTTAGAAAAAAAAAATTTCCCCAGTAGATCCAGCGTCAATTACGATGAATGCTACCGTCAACCCAAAGCAAAAAAACAAAACAAAACTCTGCTCCCGACCAAGTATCCTACTCTCTGACAGCTCATAAACAAGCCCAGGGATGGAGCAACCCAGGGACATTGCCCCTCATGATGTCATCAACCCATCGTGCCTCGGTCGATGATGTCACAAGAGGCAGGGTCACCGGTCTGCCACACCCCTTAGCTTATTTATAGCGGAACTCCACCCAAAAGGGGATGATCTGCTTTAAGGACCGCTCCCCATTAAGGATTATCACTTTTGGGGAGGGGGAGCGGGTACCCAAATTTGACGGGTACCCGCTCCCACTTCTGGTCCGATTGCCTAGGCCTCCTTCCCTCCCTCCTTGTAGTCTTTTGGGACATGTGTCAGGTCCCAGAAGACTACAGGACCATTCATGAAGTGCAGCACTACTCGCGCATGCGCAGTGGGTACTTGGCTGTGAAGCCGCAAGCTATCACAGCCGGGTGCCCACACTGAAGATGCCGGCTTCCTGGAATACAGGACGGCTGGTGAAACGAGCTGTGGGGGACACACCACGGGACCGAGGGACAGGTTAGTGGCTGATTTTTAAAAGTCAGCAGCTACAGTTTTTGTAGCTGCTGACTTTTATTTTTTGATAGGTTGAGTGGAACTCCACTGTAAGAGAGCTGCCAGATGTCAGGAGCAGAGCTTTTTTTTTTTTTTCCCTCTTCCTTCAGGGCGGCGGTGGTGGTGTTCATCGTGATTGATGATCTGGCATTTCAGGGGGGCAATTTCTTTTTTTTTTTTTTTTTTTTTTTTTTTTTTTTTATTACTGGTAATAGGTTTGTATATATTCAGCTGTCATTGGGGAACCCCACTGACAGCTGACGATCCGTCCGTTGTTAAGGACTCAGCAGCCACCTGATCCTTAACAACTAGCTTGAAGTCACACATGTAAAATGCATCAAAAACCCAATACTTGCATTTTTGGTGCAGTGCCATTGAAATCTTATTGCACGCAAAACGCAATCTGCTGCGAGAAAAAAGTCCCTGACTCTTTCAAAAATCTGCAATGGCTCAAAACACACAGATGTGAACTAGATCCATAGGAAATTATGTTAAATGAACTGTAGTGCATTTCTGCAAACCGGGAAACATTTAAATCTGCATAAGAAAGATGGTAAACCACATAATACTGCTTATATTCTGCCATACAGTAAAATGGAAAGACTATCACAAACCTGCAAGGACACATTATAATCTATGGCAATAAGCTGTATGTACCCACCCGAAAAGTGCTGCTGCTAAAAACATCAGCATTACAGCCACAAAACTACCATTTTCTGAGGCAAAGGTCCTTATATATCCTTTCAAAGCCACAAAGGGCTTCTGAAACTGAAGTTTTTAATTGCCTTTTGTGTTCAGAAAAACATTTCTCTTCAACATGTTCTATATGATAACATTTTATCACATAATGATAACTATTTTCTGACCATACAAGTATTGTAATAACGTTTTGGCAACCAATTTCTCCTTTACAGCCCGCAGGATCTCTCCCTTCAGATCAAGTCATTCCTAAGTGGTTCTGATCCTCAGCATGGACAGAAGTTGAGTCCTCGCGATCATGCCCGCTGTGCCTTGTTATTGTTGCGTTGCTTGCCTTCTGCCCGGCATGCTGTACTGGAACACCTGCGTTCCGTATTTCATGACAGCGTTTCTTCATTCCTAAGTGAGAGAGACTCTCAAGAATCCCTTCCGCATTCCTCATCCTCCCAGCGTCGAGGGCCTCCTCCACTATCCACTCCAGGTTTGGATGAAGTGACAAAGGAGGTGCAAAAGGTGCTAGAAGAGTTTATTAAGCTTAATCCAAGAGCTTGGGCACCCCTCATCTCTGCGTGGTCTATTGAACTTATGGGACAGTTAAGCAGTAAACATGCAAACCGACAAGGAATGCCACACTCTGCAAGTCTCAATGAATTATTACAGTTGTGGATGTCATGTGGAGCCACACGAGTTCTTATGGACATCTATACTCTCTGCCTTTCCACTATGATAGATAGCTGCCCAGATGCCTGTGTGGATGCTTTGCTAGATACTTCAGTTCAACACTCCCCACATTTTGACTGGGTGGTAGCACACATTGGGAACTCCTTTCCAAGTACCATAATCAGCCGAGTGCTATCATGTGGACTTAAGGATTTTTGTGCACACAGCTCTCCTGCTGAGGCCCCTGAAAAGCGTGTGCCAAAGCTGGGCTCTGTGGTGGGTATTTTAGGGCATTTAAGCTCACGCCATGGAAACAGCATTCGTCAGGAGATACTGAGGATGTTTCATGAAAGTCTGAGGCCCGGAAGCAAGCAACAGAGAGCAACTCTACCATATTTGTTGCAGCTGGCAGCTCTTTCACCATCTTTGTTGGGAACAGTTTGTCAAGATTTGGTAGATTCTTTAAAGCCCAGCACATTATCCCAGCTACAGCAGCACTGCTCAACCCTTCCTCGTGATGAATTGGACAACATGCTTAATCTAAGTGTGCACCTGGCAGGCCAAACATCTGCTGGTGCTCCACGTCTCCTGCGTTTTCTTTTGGATACAGCAATGCCTGCTTCTGTTATAACTACGCCAGGGTTAGCAGTGCATGATTCTGTCAGGGAAGCTTGTGATCGTATTGTGAGATTGTTACTTCTCAGTCTACAAAAACAGGTTTATGGAAGAACAGGGGGAAGGGGAGCAACTGAAGCCCAGCCAAGAGCAGTTCCATTTTTAGATGCTATGCGGGGCCATCTTACAGAATTGTGTGCTGAAATGTTACGATTAGAGAGGAAGCGTCACTTGTGGATTCATCAGCTTCTGGGATTGCTGTGCATCTATAGTAATCCACCATGTGCCCCAGAAGCCCTTTGCCTATTGCTTACTCTAGCTCAGAGTCCTGAGGAGCTGGGCCTAGCAGTTCAGCTTCATGCAGTGCTTTCATCCTCTATGCAAGGTTTAGCTCCAGCAGTAGTCACACGATGTGTGTCTCAGGTACATGCAGGTGCTCTGACTGATAAGAGAGCTCTTCAGTTGTTGCAGAACTTGGCTCTTGTTGTCCAGAGTGAAGAAGGGGGAATGGGTAGAGAGATAGGAGCAGCTCTTTCTGAGCATTTGTCTGATTTTGGTCAGCTGCTTCTACACAGCACCCCTGGAGTGTGTGAGGCTTCTTGTCTACTACTGTGTTGTTGTACTTTCCCTTCATCTCTACCCCCTGCCCAGCTCCACCTTCTTATTCGCTCATCTTCATATCTTTTATTCCATTCCATGCACATACGCAGTAGCTCTGGAGTAAGCAGTGCCTCTCGACTTCTTTTACGCCTCAGTAAAGTTTCTCATGCTGGCAGAAAAGCAGTGCTACATCAACTTGTTGAAGGTGCACTGCATCCGGGCAATGCAGGACTTTTTGGAGGGCAGAGCACTGTCCCTGTGTCTCAGAAATCAGAGGGAGCAATCGGATCTCTTTTAGAGAGCAACAGCCACCTTGGTTCAACAGTAGATTTTTCAGGAAGTGTGTGGTCTGTGTTTCATGCAGGAGTAATCGGAGCGGGGTTAAAGCCAGAGGAGAAAAGTCGGCAAAGTGGGCAAGAAGAGTGTGCTGAAAATACACAAAGTCTGCTTTCTCTATTATGCTTCTGCTGTGCCAATAAAGGAGAAGAAGATGATCAGCTGACTACTTTAGACCCTGAGGCAGCCAAGACTTTGGCAGTGACAATCACTGAGTGTGCTTGCCCTGATGTGACAAACAGTGAGTTGGCTTGGCCACCAGAGGAACATGCACGAACCACAGTACAAAGAGACTTACTTATATATATATGCTTCCATAAAAATCCTTTACTTTTTCACCTTCTCCATCTTGTGGCACAGGGTCGTCCTGCTCTTTGTTATTGTTCAGTTTTGCTTAGAGGTCTTCTTGCTACACTTTTGGCACATTGGGAAGCATCACGTGACTCATCTTCTGTCAACTCTCCCTGGCACCTGATAGCTTCTTGTGAGTTAGTATCCTGCATGGGCGAAGGACAGCTCCTTCCTCCAGCTCTCACAAACATGCATGAGATGTTCTCCCTCCTTGCACCATATGAGGTCCGCTTGCTACTGCTCAGTGTTTGGGACTTTGTACGAGAAAATGGGCCTTTTCCACAGCGATTTGTATTTCAGGCAGGGCGAGGAGCATTCAATAGAGACTTCACTCGAGAAGGCGACCCGGCCAAGTACATGGGTATTGTACATAGTGTTTTACATCGAAACATCGATCGTCTTGGACTGCTTTCAGGGCGGTTTCAGTTGTGACCTAGGTCAACTCCAGCTTTACTGTAATGTACAAGCCGCTAAACTACTGGAAACGTCTACATAAATAAAGTGATGCTTCTTTTTTTTTTTTTTTTTTTAGTTTTGGTATCACTACAGACATCACAACCATTCATAGATTTGTCTTTTATGAGTCTGAGGTAATTTGGAAAAAGGCTCAGAATTGGAGCCTGTGGAGAGATTTACTAAAACTGGTGCACTCAGACTCTGGTGCAGATGTGCATGATAGCCAATCAGTTTCTAACTTCAGCTTGTTCAATTAAACTTTGGCGATAAAACCTGGAAGCTGATTGGTTTCTATGCAGAGTTGCACCAGATTTTGCGCTCTCCCTCTTTAGTAAATAACCCCCCTTGAGCACAGCATATGTGCATATTATTTTTTTTACTATTTCTACTTTACTACTTATAGTATTTACTATATTATTTTCACAGTGGTATTGATAGTATTCAAACAATGTCTTTTTTGCTCCTTTTCTTTTCTTCTGTTTTCATAAATCCGCCCCATACGTTAGTTCTATCATAGTTTAGTTATACTGGAAAGAAATAGACATGGGTAGTACAAGACAACTAAAGACGCTTTTTGATGATAGATTTTCATATGTTGTACTCATTGAATTTTCAAAGCATCACAGGAATGAGACCTGCATCCTTACAAGTGCTGTCTGTACCAGTATATGGGAAGAAAGCTAAAACTGAAAACGGAGCACACTGGATAGTGTATACCAATACACTTTAATCAAAATAAGTTACTTACAATGAATGATTTGATTGGGGCATACCACCAAAGTATAATATTTACAGGAATAGCCACCAGTTGCTGAAAAAAATCTCTCAGTGTGAAGCCAGCAGTGGGAGAGGAAATTGGGCAACAAGGTTTCACTGTTGCAAACATTGGAGAGACAGAAAGGGGAAAGATACAAAGACATCCCAAGCTAGTGCACAATTGGGAAGAGAAAAAAAAAATCCTGCACTCAGCATAACTCCTCGATAACAAATAACCCAGCTGCCAGCTCGTATATTGTGATACGTAGTATAAATTAAACCAATACCAATCATTAGCAGCGCTAGGTCAGTTATATATAAGGGCAAAACATAACTCTACATAAATCGTGCATCCATCCTAACCCATGTAATCAAAAACAAAACAAATGATCCCAAATGTGTGTAAAATGTATTCTCATGCATCCACACAATGCATGTGAAAAATAGTCCAGTGACTTTAAAGTGGCAATGTAACACCTCCAAAATTCCTCAGTAGTGCATATTAACAAAATATAATGTGATAAAATAAAAACTGGTGCTGCAAAAGTCTGTAATGCCAGTGTAAAATCCCAATAAACTTGGTCTTTTTAACACCTGATAAAGCAAAGTTCTGGCACACAAAAAGAGAATGCGCTTGCCAGACGTTTATGACCCCCAAGAATGGTGTGGTCATGAGAATGTGACCTAAATCCTCTACCACAAGCTATCTTATGCTTTCAAGGGTTAATTTTCCAAGCTCGCAATAATACAAATTATGACCAAAAAAGAGACGAAAGGCTGGAAATAGTGTAACTCCGCAGATAAAAGTATTGTTAGAAAGGATCAAAAAAACTCATGTAGAACATTATCAGCGAGCATTCATCTATACAGCTAAAGAATTCTGACTGGCGTTGCTGGTATGTGTGATAGTGTCAGTGTCCAGGCTCTGCATTTTGTCAGAGTATTATTATATTATTCTTATTATATGGTATTTATAAAGCGCCAATAGTTCACTCAGCGCTGTACATTACAAAGGGGGACAGAACATGTGACAGAACAATACCAATACAATGCAAAACATGAGGGGATTGAGGGCCCTGCTCTTTCGAGCTTACAATCTAGGAGGGAGGGGATGGCGGCACAGGAGGAGATAGCTGTGGGGGATGGAGTGGTAGGAAGAGTGGAGGAGGTCGGCAAGTTAGCAGGGGGTGGGGTAGGCTTCCCTGAAGAGATGGGTTTTCAGGGTGCGCCTAAAGGAGAGGAGAGTAGGTGATAATATGATGGGTTGGGGCAGGGAGTTCCAGAGGATGGGTGACACCCTGGAGAAGTCCTGGAGGCGGGCATGGGAGGAGGAGACCAGGGAACTAGAGAGAAGGAGGTCTTGTGAGGAGCGGAGTGTGCGTGCTGGGCGGTACTTGGATATTAGGTCAGTGATGTAGTTCGGGGCAGTATGGTGGACCGCTTTGTACGTCAGTGTTAGGATTTTGAATTTGATCCGTTGCACAATCAGAAGCCAGTGGAGGGATTGGCAGAGGGGGGTGGCGGAAACGGAGCGGTTGGAAAGGTGAATGAGTCTGGCAGCCGTATTCAGGATCGACTGAAGCAGGGATAGCCAGCGGCGAGGCAGGCCAGTGAGGAGGGAGTTGCAGTAGTCAAGTCGTGATATGATGAGGGAGTCGATGAGCCGTTTAGTGGTGTCTGGGGTTAGGAACGTGCGTATTTTGGCGATGTTGCGGAGGTGGAGTCTGCATGAGTTAGTTAAAGATTGGACTTGGGGCTGGAAGGATAGGTTGGAGTCCAGAATGACACCAAGTACTCTGGCCTGCGGAGCGGGTTTGATGGTGGCGTTGTTGGATGTGATGGAGAAGTCAATGGGGGGGTGTCCGGGCTGGGGGGAAGATAAGAAACTCGGTTTTGGAGAGGTTCAGTTTAAGGAAGTGGAGCGACATCCAGTCTGATATGTCGCTCAGTAGGTGTGTGATTCGGGCGGAGACCGAGGGGGTGAGGTGGGGGGTCGAGAGATAGATTTGTGTCTCTCGTCGGCATAGAGGTGGTAGTTGAAGCCGTGAGAGTGTATGAGTTGGCCAAGGGAGGAGGTGTAGATGGAGAAGAGAAGGGGCCCAAGGACAGAGCCTTGAGGGACCCCAACAGAGAGGGGGAGTGAGGGGGAGGTGGTAGCATTATAGGTAACGCTGAAGGAGCGTTGTGACAGGTAGGATGAGAGCCAGGAGAGAGCAGAATCTCTGAGGCCAAGGGAGTGTAGTTTTCTGAGGAGGAGGGGGTGGTCAACTGTGTCGAAGGATGCAGAGAGGTCAAGGAGTAGGAGCACTGAATGGTGGCCATTAGCTTTGGCGGTTAGCAGGTCGTTGGAGAGTTTGAGTAAGGCGGTTTCGGTGGAGTGTAGGGGACGGAAGCCGGACTGTAGGGGATCGAGGAGGTGGTTGTCGTTGAGGTGAGCATAGGCGGGTGTAGACGAGGCGCTCAAGGAGTTTAGATGTAAATGGGAGCAGGGAGATGGGTCTGAGATTGTTCGGGTCATTGGGGTCCAGGGAGGGCTTTTTAAGTATGGGGGTGATGTGTGCATGTTTCAGAGGGGAGGGGAAAATGCCTGAGGAGAGGGAGAGATTGAAGATGTGGGTGAGGGAGCGTAGGATGGAGGGGGAGGGAGGTCGTAGGAGTTGTGAGGGGATAGGGTTGAGGGGGCAGGTGGTGAGGCGGGCATCAGAGAGGATCTTGGAGACTTCCTCGATGGTAGTAAGGTCAAAGGTGCGGAGTGTTGGGGGACCTTCAGTATGAGGAATGTAGGGTGGGGTGGAAGTGGAGGTCAGAGCAGTGGAGGGGCCGTGGGAGAGGGGTGATGAGGGAGTAGCTGAGTGAGGGGGAATGGGGTTGGAGGGAGTTTGAGCAGCGACGAAGTCCCTGCAGGTTATGTCAAGGGAGAGGGGGGATGAGGGGGTAGCTGTGTGAGAGGGGACGGGTTGAGAAGATGTATGAGTTGCGGCGATGTCCTTGCGAATTGTGTCAATCTTGTTTTTGAAGTGATTGGCAATCTCAAGGGCGGTGAGTGAGGTGCTGGGTGGAGGTGGGGGTGGAGAGAGTAGAGAGTTGAAGGTGGAGAAGAGTTGGCAAGGATTGGAGGAGAGGGTCTTGATGAGGGTCAGGAAGTAGGCTTGTTTGGCTGCGTGGAGGGAGGAGGTGTAGGTGTGGAAGGCAGATTTGTAGCGGGTTAATGCTTGTTGGGATTTGGTTTTGCGCCATAGTCGCTCCAGGGCACGACTGCGTCGAGTATGACATCTTCCAGGGGTTCCGGAGTGCCGTTCATTCCACATATGCCACAATATATCAAAAAGGACAGGGGAGTGATCCACATTGTCTAATGAATAACAACAATCGGCTCCATTACATATCAGACTTCCACAAACCCATATAGTAAAAAACTACTGCGCTGATCCACAGAGATCTTGGTTGGCTGGGACATATAGTACAATAAGGGGTAGTAGTAGCAGCTTTCCAGGTATTCCACTGAGTGGCAAAATGTGATCTATACAAAAACAGAGCACACATCTGCCCCAGTGTAACTTAATTTATTAATGTAAAAGAAAAACTAAAACCACTGCATTCACATGATCAAATGCTTGTCGGGTACCTAAATCAAAAGTCCTCAGCTTCTCCCTAGTGGTCACTGCGATGAGTAATTGGGACTGGAGTGGTGATGGTGCTCTCTAGATGACAGCTCTCTGTGTCAGCAGAGCAGCGGTGGTGGGGGAGAGCATGCCACCGCTACTGTTCATGTGCCCTATCCAGCCGGGTTCCAGATGGAATGTAGCCCAGAGGGGAAGAGGGAGGTGATCAACGTGCACTGCGTGGTTGCTATGATGAAGCATTTCGGAGGCTTTTGTCAAGGGGCAACTCGAGGGATAACATGCCGAGGGACCACAGCAACCGATATAATACAGAAATAGATAAAAATAAGCCATGCCTCATTCTGAGAAGTCCCAAGTGTATATGCATATCAATTCTACACATAAGCAAAATAAACATATTAGTTACTAAACCCAGGACCCTGCATTCACTATAGCTAGTCTCCCACAGTACACACAACATGGAAATGCTATTATTTTAGTAAATATGAACTGCCAGATACCTTTTCTCATCAGCAGTATATAGCAGTCTTGTGACTTTTATCAGTGTCCAGCTGAGCACTGGTTAATAGGAAGAGGTTTTGTTCTGCTCCGACTGTCCTATGAGGCTGCATAAACCCTGACCCTCTCTCTAGACAGTGCTGATTGGCCTTGTGCTGATAATATACACCCTCCTAAAGAAGGAAAAAAAACTCTAGCCATAATCACTAAACTGATCATGTGCAGAGTTACTCCTAGAGCTCTGTACTTTTAGCAAATGGATTGGGGACAGTAGAAGGGGAGGATCAGAGAAGACCGGATCAAACAGCCTTTTTACACAATGCAGAGGATTAACCCCTTAGGTTCCACAGTGCGTATATCAAGCATGCTTTACTGCATATACAGACTGATTTTACTGTTGTGAGTTTAGTAACACTTCAAAGAAACGGTTTTAAAATTAATTAAAACGACTTTGTGGCTATATACTATGTCGTTTTTAAAACAAAGTGTTACCAGGTTTATATGGTGTAGTAGTAGTAGTTTAGTATAATACTATGGAAAGCTGGATAGAGGGTATCAAATCAGTGTATTTCTACCTTCCCATTTAACCATTCTGGGGACATAATATTCAGCATGAAAATGTTTGTGTGTGTGTGTGTGTGGCAAAAATGGTGGGGAACACTGTTTATCATACTCCTGTTCTATAAAGCGCCAGTCACCAAACCTCTTGCGCATAGTGCACGCTGTCCTTCCTACATAATAGAGCCCACGGGCACTTCATGCCATAAACCACAAATTTTCTATTGCAGTTTATAAACTGCTTAATCTGAAAGACTCTACCATCGTTTCTCTTGAATTTTTTTTTTTTTACCATTGTGTATAAAATGGCAGGCTTTACAGTTCCTGGACTTACATTTGTAGGACCCTATCAGTTTGAAAAATGTGGGGATATCCCGGTCTATACCTGACTCGTTTTCAACCTAGCTGGGAGCAATAATGCTTTTGACATTATTTGCTCTCCTAAATACAATTCTAGGAGTATCTGGGAGGGCTTTAGTTAGAATGGGATCCTGTTTTAACTGCTTCTCGTCTGCACTATATCAGATATAATTCTACAGGGCAGCACGGGTGCGTAAAAACGTGTGTGTATATATATGTGATTTTACATTTACGGCTAGGGGGCGTGCGCGCCCTACCTGTGACGCCATTCGCGGCCACAGCTATCAATCACCAGGTCCCTACCGGTGATTACTCGCTGGTGCCCGGTGATTGCCGAGGATCTTCAACGGGGATAGAATTGTTAGTAAAAAAAATATATATACTGTCATTTGTAAATGCTATAACTTTCACGTAAACCAATTCATTTACATGTATTGGGATTTTGTTTTAGCAAAGACATGTAGTAGAATAGATTTTGGCCTAAATTTATGATGAAATTAGATTTTTTAAAAATTTTTTACTGGACATGTTTAATAGCAAAAATTTCTCAAAATTGTTTTTTTTTTTTTGTTATAGAGCAAAAAATTAAACACACATGCAATCAAATACCACTGAAATAAATTCTCAATTCTTGGGAAAAGATTGACATAAATTTCATTTGTGTGCAGTGTTGCATGATCGTGCAATTGTTAGGCAAAGTAACGCAGCGCTGTAACACAAACCGCTTCCTGACCGCCCTATAGCAGAAATACTGCTACAGGGCGGCATGGGTGCGCAAAGTCACATTTATCTACGTGATTCACACTCCCATGGTTTTCACGCCCCTCCCAGATAGCGTCAGATTGCTGTTGGTACATCAGTAATCACATTTATCCCCCTGGTTGCCATTAACGCGCTCATACACAATAAACCTCCATTGCTAGTAGTGTCTGAACGGATCAATATCTTTGATCAGATCAGCACTATACCAGCATTCACATTAGTATAGCGTCCCCAAAAACGCAGCGTTAGCGGGATCAGCCCTGAAACCTGTCAGTACCTGCGTTTAGCCCCTGCGCTTACCCCCCCCCCTTCTCCCCCAGCAAGTGCAGTGTCAGTAGGTCACTGTCACTTGATACATTGCACACAAAACCGCAGTGTTCACAGAATCAGGCCTGATCTCTGTTAGCACTTGTCGGTAAATTTTGATGACTCTCATATGCAGCAGAGTGCCAGTACTAGTGCCGCTCTACCTTTTGGTGAATTGGCGGGCACCTGCGGCCTAGTACATCCTGGTCTTTCACATACCAGCACTGCAGTAACACTTGGTGACGTGGCTAGTCCCATAAGTGCAGTACAAGCTGGTGTGGTGGCGAGCACAAGTATTGTCCCCCAACCACCAAGAATTCACACACAGGCCCGTAGAGCCCTTAGTATCCTTCCTGATGTGCTTGCAAATCCTGATTCGCAGCCCACAAATTCTGTGGCACCCGTACTTCCCCCATTCACTGCCCAACCCGGAATTTAGGTGGAAACAGCAAATTTAACTACTCCCCTTGATTTTTTGGAGCTGTTTTTCACGGAAGATCTGTATGCATTGATTGTGGATCTAAGCAATTTATATGCAGAACAATTTATTGCCGCCAACCCAAATTCAAACCTTGCCAGACCATTCGCATGGAAACCCATTACGGTTTCTGAATTTACATTTTTTTTTTTTGGGCCTAACCCTCAACATGAGCATTACTAAAAAAAAATGAATTGCGGTTGTATTGGTCCACAGACCCGATTCATCATATCCCGTGTTCTCTGCTGCCATGGCCAGGCATAGACATAAGAGCATAATGTGTTTTATGCATTTCAATGACAGCACACTCTGTCATCCTCAGGGTGACCCTGAATTTGACCGGCTCCACAAAATTCGGCCCCTCGTAAATCAGCTTAACCAAAAATTTGCAGATGTCTATACTCCGCAGCAGAAAATCTGCGTTGATGAGTCCCTCATTAATTTTTCTGGCCGCCTTGCATTGAAACAATATCTCCCCAGCAAGCGTGCCAGATATGGGATCAAGATGTAGAAGACCTGTGAGAGGGCAACAGGCTATATATATGTTTCAGATTTACGAGGGCAAAGATAGTCATGTAGAGCCCCCCGGATGCCCAGACTACATGGGGATTAGTGGCAAGATAGTTTGGGACTTGGTGTCATATTTTTTCCATATGGGGTACGTGGACAATTTTTATTCAAGTGTGCCACTATTTAGACATTTGTACAATCTTGGAATTGGTGCATGTGGCCACCATTAGAAGTGGGTGGATGCAGGGCGGTATATTCTAATCGTGGGCATACTACACACTTCTTCTGGCAGAGATTTCTTCTCCCTTTTTTCATTCAGCCAACAGGCTGCATACAAAAAAAGAAAAAAAAGAACATAGCATATATACCCAACAAGGACCAAAGATGTACTGGTACATCACTGGACTTTGAATTGTTATACCAGGATGATGCCCACACCTGCAGGCATCATCCTGATATCGTTTGTTTCAGACGGCGATTGGCTTTCATGTAAAAGCAATCCTAGTGGCTAATTAGCTGCAGGATTGCTTTTACAAGCAGCAGGAGATGATGCCCCTGCCCCTCCCCCGTTGCCTTCCACGGCCTTCTCGGGCAGTCCCATGCTATCAGGGGAACCTGAGAATGCAGCCAGTGTTTCTGCCAGCTGACCATAGAGCTGATTGGTGACCAGAATAGCGCCAATCATCTCTATAGTCTAAGAAATCGGAAGTTATGAGCATTTCATCACTTCAATTTCGCAGGATATAAACAGCGCCATTTGTAAATTGGGAAAGCATCTGATCACAGCAATCTTGGTGATATTAGATAATGTAAGGGCAGAGAAGATATCTAGAGTCTGATAGACCCCAGATTTCTCATTAAAAAAAAATTACAATGCCCATTGAAGTTATAGGGGATATTTGCATTCCCTGTGATAGCATTAAAAGTGATTAAAAAAAAAAATGAAAGGGACAGTGTAAACATTTAAAAAAATCAAAATAACTTAGAAAAAAAAAAATGCACCCTCGCCCTCCCCCCCACGGTTGCACACCTATGTGCATGAGTGTTGACCCTATGCCAGTATGTAAACAGCGGTTGCACCATGCATGTGAGGTATTGCCGTGAACATCAGATCAAGGGCAGTAATTCTAGCACTAGACCTCCTCTTTAAATCTAAAATGGTAGCTTGTAAAGGCTTTTAAAGCGTTGCCTATGGATATTAAAAATGTATGCAGTTTGTCGCCACTGCACGGGGCATGTGCAGTTTTAAAGCATGTCATGTTTGGTATCTATTTACTCAGCATACCATCATCTTTTATATTTTACCAAATAATTGGCCAATATATTGTTTTTTTGTGCATTAAAAGTAGAAAAAAGTGTATTTTTTTTAAAAAAACATTTTTGCTTGAAAAATCACCGCACAAGTACTATGTGACAAGAAATTGCAGCACCCACCATTTTATTCACCAGGGTGTTTGCTTTAAAAAAATATATATAATGTTCCTAGCAAAAAATACTGATTTTCTTTTTTTTCATGTTAAAGTGTCAGAAAAGGCTTGATCTTCAGGTGGTTAGAAGAGTGAGTGATGTATGGCATAAACGTCTAATGCTGGGCATAAAATGTCCCCACCCCCCAAAACAACCCCTTTTTGGAAAGTAGACACCCCAATCTATTTGCTGAGAGGCATGTTTAATCAATAGAAGAATTTATTTTTTTACAAGTTTTTGGAAAATGACAAAAAGTTTTTTTTTTTTTTACACAAAATTGTCACTTAAATGATTTATTGCTCACACATGCCATGGGTATATGTGGAATTACTCCCCAAAATACATTCTGCTACTTCTCCCGAGTATGGGGATACTACATGTAAGAGACTTTTTGGCAGTCTAGCCAAGTACAGGACCCCAAAATCCAATAAGCACCTACAAGCTTTTAATGGGCTTTATCTCCTCATTTACACTTCCTGACTACCTATCATAGTTTCGGAGGTCCTGAAATGCCAGGATATCACCAAACCCCCCCCCCCCCCCCAAATGACCCCTTTTTGGAAAGTAGACACCCCAAGGAATTTGATAAGAAGCATGGTGAGTATTTTGAAGATCTCGTTTGTTGCCACAAGTTTTTGGACAATGAAGAAAGAGAAAACAAAAACATATTTTTTCTTTTTCTTTTTTTATATTTCAAAACCTTGAGAAAAAATGAGATCTGCAAAATACTCACCACGCCTCTTATTAAATTCCTTGGGGTGTCTGCTTTCCAAAAAGGGCTCGTTTGGGGGGGGGGGGGGGGTTGGTGCTATCCTGGCATTTAGGGCCTCCGAAACTGTGATAGGTAGTGAGGAAGTGTAATGAGGAAGTTATGCACCTTCAGGCTTTCAAAGTGATCATTGGATTTCAGGCTCCTGTATGTGGCTAGGCTCCCAAAAGGTCTCACACGTGATATCACCATACTTGGTAGAAGTAGCAGAATGTATTTTTGGGTGTAATTCCATATATACCCATGGCTTGTGTGAAAAATATATAATTTAAATGGCAACTTTGTGTTAAAAAAAAAAAAAATTGGCATTCTCCAGAAACTTGTGGAAAAAAAAAAAATCTTCCATTGTCTCAATATGCCTCTCAGCAGATAGCTTAGGGTGTCTACTTTCTGAAAAGGGGTTCTTTGGGGGTGTTTGTACTATCCTTGTATTTTAGCACCTCAAGAAATGTGATGGGCAGTCAGAAAGAAAGTAAAAGCTGTGTAAATTCCATTATCTATACCGTAGTTTGTAGAGGCTATAACTTTCACACAAAGCAATCAATATACACTTATTGGGATTTTTTGTTTACCAAAAACATGTAGCAGAATACATTTTGGCCTAAATTTATAACTAACTTTGAGTTTACTTTATATTTTTTTTATAGCAGAAAGTAAAAAATATAGTTTTTCTTCAAAATTCCGTTTTTTTTATGTTTATAGTGCAAAAAATAAAAAGTGCACAGGTGACCAAATACTACCGAAAGAAAGCTCTATTTGTGCGAAAAAAAGGATGTAAATTTAATGTGGGTGCAGCATTGCAGGACCGCATAATTATCAGTTGAATTAGTGCAGCGCTGAGTAGCAAAAAGAGGCCTGGTCATTCAGGGGGGTAAATCCTTTGGAGGGCAAGTGGTTAAACACATCAAGTAGGCATTGGCAATTATTCTCTGTATCTAAAACCCACCCTGTGAAATACCATTCAGCCTTTGCTGGAATACTTCTGCAAAGAGGCTTTAGTTACTCAGCAACATTGATATGCAAAAAAAAAGGATGAAAAAGTGAAATTGAGTATTTCATTTAAAAATAGAAATTGTTTTTATGGATCTTGGCACTCATTTGTCCCTATCTGGAGACCAAACATGACTAATGAATCTGATATCAACATAAAGGGACTCAAATTAATAACTCTCCCAGATCCCAGGATTTATCCAACTTTTTTCTCCTTTTATTAACTGTTTTGTGTGTGTTTTTGTCAGGGGAAAAGACGAGGAAGCCCGGACAAATGTGCCAATGCTCAATACGGCCACGCCAATTCGCGCAAAGAAGTGCGCATAGGTGGGCGGCATGTAATTGTGCATTCCTGTGCGTGAAAACGCACCGACACGCAGCATGCACTAATTGCTGACACTCAGTGGCCTTTATAAGGACTGCAGCTCTGCTCAGTGATTGCTGGATTATCGTCAGCCCCTCTTGTTCCTGTGTCTGAGTTTACTGCCGATTACCTGTTACTGACCCAGCTTGATCCTGACCTTGATCCTGTCTGTTGCCCTGTGTATGACCCCGGCTTACTCCTGACTGCTGCTCTGTGTATGACTCCGGCTTAATCCTGACCTTGCTCCTGTCTGCTACTGCTCTGTGTATGACCCCAGCTTGATCCTGACATTACTCCTGTCTGCTGTTCCATATTGACCCTGGCTCTGGCTACTAACTACTCTACCCATCCTCTGGGATCCATGTGTTCTCTGGAGAAACTCCTCCTGCAACTGGAGCACCCACGGGTTCCAACTCATCAGGCATCTCCAAGCTGCAACACCACTGGCAACCCATGCTTCTTTGGGCACTGCACCTCCTGTTTCCACCTCCAGGGACGCACTGCACTTAGCCGTAAGGGGAGCCCTCTCTCTATTGCAGGCTCCGGTCAGGGATGTGACAGTTTACTTTTGAATGATTTTGTAAGTTTGTATATATGCACTGCCTGCCATTAGAGATGTTAAATGTAAATTGTATGAGCAGGTTTTTGATTGCTGTAAAGTGCACACAAATCCAAAGAGGCTGGTGGGGGGGTCTAGTTGTAAAAAGTTTGCATAGCCATTCGCCCAGTGAATGTACATTCATCCTGGCCAAAAACTAATGTTTAGATCATTCCAGGAGCATTTTCTCCTCCTGAACTAATTTTATTTTCAAATGATTGTAAAATACCACATTATGGCCACTGTAGTGGCTGTAGTTAATCAGCAGAATGGATATGCAACTCAAAAATCAACAAGATGTTCAATGTTGAAGCACCCCATGATTCAGGCAAGTAGGGGGCAGTTTGAAGGTGAGGTTTAGGGAATGCGACCATGTTTCATGTTACATTTTAAAGATGGGTGTAACATGAAACATGGTTCCAAAGGTAGTCTATGACTTTAAAGTACACTTATCATGCCCCATGTGATCTACCATTAGTAACCCTTTTTTGGTAAACGTTTTTCCACTTTCCAAGTCATGGACCTGAAATAAGCATTGAGATAAGAAACTCTGATTTTTTTCTGACTTTCATTTGCTGCAGGGATTGTGATTCAGAAGTACTGAAACCAGACCTAGCCAGGCAATTATGTCTTTCAGAAGGGGGCTAGCAGTGGCAGCCCCCGTACTTTTAAAGAGAAAGGTAAAGAGATTTCAAGACATAGAGTATTCTGTACCTTCTAGAGTAGGTAATGTTGGAGGGCCCCTTTAATGTTGACTAGAGTGAAGAAGGATTAGAGCATCTGTAAGTTGTTACTGCTGTTGGTGTTCCTTTTAGCAAAATTTTGCTCTTTTTTTTGTTCTGTCTGACAGTTACCAAATCAACAAGAAGTTACAGGAAAACATATAAAAGGAGCATTAAGACAACCATTTAAAATTTAAGAGGTTCTAACCGAGGGGTGCCCAAGCTTTTGAAGAGCGAGGGCCACTTAAGTGACATTGTAACTGGTTGCGAGCCACAATGAGCAGAGCGGGTGGATGACAGGTCCGTGTCCATGCTGCGTATGCAGAGTGGACACAGACACAGCCCGTTCTCTCTGTTTTTTTCAGCAGATTGGAGGTAGGTGGGTGCAAACTAACACAAGTCCACCATTGAGGTGAGTGGAGGGCCTGGTTGGGCTGCTTGAAAAACAGACCTGTGGACCCAATCGGTCTGATCATGTGAAAGGGGACTAAGGCTGCTTTCGCACTGTTGCACTGCGGTTTACCCGCACCGCGAGTGCAGGACAGTGCACCTGTGGCTTTCCTGCAGGTTAGCTGCACTTTGTCATAGAAATCTATTATATACTGCAGGTGTGGTGCACTTTCTGAAGGTGCACAAAACTCCTGCATTCAGGAGCTTTGGTGTGCTTTCAGAAAGGGCACCGAACCCGCACGTAATAACAAGTCTATGGCTCAGTGCAGGTAGCCCGCAGGTGCATTGCGCTGCATCTGTGGATCAGTTTGAAAGCAACCCAGAGTAACCAGTGCAGAACTAGAACAGATATGCCCATTGATATGTGATTTTAATATAAACCGACCTTTAACACAATCCAGGAATCACCCTGCATGTATCGCCGGCTGTTGCTGTCCCAGGCAGAGTGCATTTGGTATCACTCCGCTTGTGACAGGAGCCAGTCCTCCACCCACCCATCTGAGCTGCTGAGGTTCTCCAAGAGCCAGAGTCCTTGCTGATTAAGAAAGAAAGGAGTCAGTTTAGTATTGGAGTGCATATTGACCTTTGTCACGGGGAGTCAGTACAGAGAGGTGAGTGTTTGCCCAAAAAGGGATTCATTGCTGTGGAGGTATTTCTACTAGCACGTTCTTGCAGCACTTACCTGAAAGTTGTATGGGACTACCACATTTACAAGTTTATGGACTTTTATTGTTTATGATTTGTTGATAGTTTTTTCTGATTATTTGATGATTGTTGAAAACACATACATATATCAGATCACAGACAGTGGTTATTATTCACAGATAAACTATTGGTGATAGCACATAGACATGTGTGATTCGTTTTGTTCCAAATCGAAATTCAAACAAATTTTATTGTTATTTGAAGATTAGGATGTATATGAATTTCTGAATTACAATAGTAACAATTCCAAAATAACGGAATAAAATCTAATCTGAAATTCAGATTCGAAAGTTCAAATATTACCGATTTCCTTCAAAAATAAAGTAAATAGAATATAAATGAATTGCAAAAAAATTAAAATAGAATAGAAAAGAATAGAGTAAAAGAGAACATAATAGAAAATAAGGGAATAGAACAGAAAATAATAGATTGAAATAGAATAGAACATAAAAGAATATAATAGAAAAAAAATAAAATAGATTTTGTCTGAAATATTAGTGTTAGAATATAGCCGTCTTCTGAAGTTTGAGTTTTAAAAAGAATAGAATAGTAGAAAATGAAGGAATAGAATAAAAAAAAAAGAACAGAATGGTAGAATGGCAAAAACAATACAATAAAATAGAAAAAATATAACTGTCTTCTGACATTCAAATTTCAAATAGAATAAGTTTGAATTCGAATAGAAAAGATTGAAGTATAAAAGAATAGAAAAAAACAATAGAAAAAAATAGAATATAACTGTCTTCCAAATTTGAAGTTCAAATAAAATAAATCCAAATTCGAATGTATTATTTATATAACAAATCGAAACAAAACAATTTTTTTGTCTAATAGCACATAATTTATTTTTTATACACATTTAAGTGATTTTTTTTTCACTTCATGCTTGCAGTTTTATTGTTCACACGCTTGTGCGCAGATAATCACATACACAAAAATAAATTTGGCAAAGTCAATCCAACTGTATATAATAAAATAATTATAAGGTTATTTTATTCAATTGGATTTATTTTGCACAATTTATTTTTCACTGCATTGTTTGTTGGATGGAGTATTAATGTATTGATCTGATGCACCTTTACCAATTTGCATGTTGCATATAATGTTAAATTAATCTTTAAACATTAACCGACTCAAGCAATCATTAACTCTACCTAAAGAAAGCCTCTCTTCTGCTGGGCAACCAATATATTTGTTACCTTGGCGGCAAAATTACACCCTTTCACTCCTCACTTTATGAAGCTATGTCCCCTTATTCCTCTCCTGAAAATCCCTGATCCTCCCACAAATGGAGTGTCAGCAGTAAAAATGACTCCCCAAACTCTGATACTATTCTAAAATCATTCCTGTAAATATCCCTTCTTTTGCCTTTAAATCACTCCAAAAGAAAATTGTTTGCTTCAAGTGACATTCTACCAAGCCAAAAATTCCAAAGGCTGTTCTATACAACTACAGGTAAGCATAGGTCTGGAAGTTGCAGCTGGATCGCATACACAGGCTGAACTTCTGGTTTTCGGATGATGTGCATTCCACGGGGACATGTTGCACCCTGCTGGGCAATTCATATTACTTCTCCACTCTCACATGGCATACACTTTACGATCCCCAGCAGCACCACCAACTAATATACATCTTTAAGGGAGTAGGCTGATGGATACACCAATTACATAACTCCCAAGGATGCACACATATGTAAGCAAAAGTGTTTTTATGACCTATATGATTTATCTGTTTTACCATTTATCTATTTTATGTATTTTTAATTGTAGCATATATGGGCCAACTATTCAATGTAATTTTATTGTGATCTCACATATGCCAATATTGCAGCCAGCTGTATAGGGTTTGGGCTGTTACCCCACCTTCCAGTGGGAGGAGCCTGTTTAACACCATGTGACCTCATTATTTGTTATATTATGACTGCCTATGTCAACTAAGATTGGCTCTGAGAAAAGGGGATCACCCCTTGAAATGCGTCAGCCATTTGAGGGTCTTCTCCCATTTGGTTGCTACCTGGTGACTTGGTTGCTTTGGACATTGATATGTTTTTGATATGTTTGTGAGTATACAGTCAGGTCCATAAATATTGGGACATCGACACAATTCTAACATTTTTGGCTCTATACAACACCACAATGGATTTGAAATGAAATGAACAAGATGTGCTTTAACTGCAGACTGTCAGCTTTAATTTGAGGGTATTTACATCCAAATCAGGTGAACGGTGTAGGAATTACAACAGTTTGCATATGTGCCTCCCACTTGTTAAGGAACCAAAAGTAATGGGACAGAATAATAATCATAAATCAAACTTTCACTTTTTAATACTTGGTTGCAAATCCTTTGCAGTCAATTACAGCCTGAAGTCTGGAACGCATAGACATCACCAGACGCTGGGTTTCATCCCTGGTGATGCTCTGCCAGGCCTCTACTGCAACTGTCTTCAGTTCCTGCTAATTCTTGGGGCATTTTCCCTTCGGTTTTGTCTTCAGCAAGTGAAATGCATGCTCAATCGGATTCAGGTCAGGTGATTGACTTGGCCATTGCATAACATTCCACTTCTTTCCCTTAAAAAACTCTTTGGTTGCTTTTGCAGTATGCTTTGGGTCATTGTCCATCTGCACTGTGAAGCGGCGTCCAATGGGTTCTGAAGCATTTGGCTGAATATGAGCAGATAATATTGCCCGAAACACTTCAGAATTCATCCCGCTGCTTTTGTCAGCAGTCACATTATCAATAAATACAAGAGAACCAGTTCCATTGGCAGCCACACATGCCCACGCCATGACACTACCACCACCATGCTTCACTGATGAGGTGGTATGCTTAGGATCATGAGCAGTTCCTTTCCTTCTCCATACTCTTCTCTTCCCATCACTCTGGTACAAGTTGATCTTGGTCTCATCTGTCCATAGGATGTTGTTCCAGAACTGTGAAGGCTTTTTTAGATGTCGTTTGGCAAACTCTAATCTGGCCTTCCTGTTTTTGAGGCTCACCAATGGTTTACATGTTGTGGTGAACCCTCTGTATTCACTCTGGTGAAGTCTTCTCTTGATTGTTGACTTTGACACACATACACCTACCTCCTGGTGAGTGTTCTTGATCTGGCCCACTGTTGTGAAGGGTGTTTTCTTCACCAGGGAAAGAATTCTTTGGTCATCCATCACAGTTGTTTTCCGTGGTCTTCCGGGTCTTTTGGTGTTGCTGAGCTCACCGGTGCGTTCCTTCTTTTTAAGAATGTTCCAAACAGTTGTTTTGACCATGCCTAAGGTTTTTGCTATCTCTCTGATGGGTTTGTTTTGTTTTTTCAGCCTAATGATGGCTTGCTTCACTGATAGTGACAGCTCTTTGGATCTCATCTTGAGAGTTGACAGCAACAGATTCCAAATGCAAATAGCACACTTGAAATGAACTCTGGACCTTTTATCTGCTCATTGTAATTGGGATAATGAGGGAATAACACACACCTGGCCATGGAACAGCTGAGAAGCCAATTGTCCCATTACTTTTGGTCCCTTAATAAGTGAGAGGCACATATGCAAACTGTTGTAATTCCTACACCGTTCACCTGATTTGGATGTATATACCCTCAAATTATAGCTGACAGTCTGCAGTTAAAGCACATCTCATTCGTTTCATTTCAAATCCATTGTGGTGTTGTATAGAGCCAAAAATGTTAGAATTGTGTTGATGTCCCAATATTTATGGACCTGACTGTATATCTACTTTGGCTTTAATAAGTTACTTCTCAGGTAATGCACTAGGCTGGTACACCCTATTTTTCCCTTGTTTTAGACTTACTCATTTGGGTTTCCCCTGACCTCAGGGAAGCAAGGCCTGTGCTGACATTGGATGCACTAAGGACCTGATGTTTATTTATCATCTTACCACTCTTGAGCGCAGGGGACTTTCTTCTTGTCTTAACCTAAGACCTGAGCCTGGTGGTCCTCTAAAGCTGCCACAGGGTCCAACACTTTTTTACATCCTCTAGCATCATACCACCCACTGAACTTGATAGATTCATACAAGTACTACACAGGGTATCTGATATAATTAAATATAGAGACCACTCAACCTTGTGAACCCCAAACTAATTTCAAATTTTTGCTTCCAAATAAATTGGCTCCCGTAACATACAAGACACACATACAGTTAGGTCCATATATATTTGGACACAGGCACAATTTTCATACTTTTGGCTCTGTTTGCCACCAGAATAAATTAAAATGAAACAAGCCAAGTGAATCTGAAGTGCAGACTTTCAGCTTTAATTCAAGGGGTTGAACATAAATATCAAGTACAAATTTTAGGAACTGCATCCATTTGTATACACAGTCCCTCCATTTTCAAATGAATATAATCATAAATAAAATGTTCATTTTTAATATATTGTTGAGAATCCTTTACCTGCAATGATTGCCTGAAGTCTGGAGCCCATGGACATTACCATAGACTGGGTTTCCTCCTTTCTGATGCTTTGTCAGGCTCTAACTGCAGCTGTCTTCAGTTGTTCTTTGTTTGTGGCTCTTTCTGCCTTTAGTTTTGCCTTCTGCAAGTTAAATGCATGCTCAATTGGGTTGAGATCAGATGGTTGACTTGGCCATTGCAGAATATTCCACTTATTTTCCTTTAGAAGCTCGTGGGTTGCTTTTGCAGTATGTTTTAGATCATTGTCTGTCTGTACTGTGAAGCGCCATCCAATCAACTTTGCTGCATTTGGCTGAATCTGGGCTGACAGTATATCTCTAAACACTGCAGAATTTATCCAGCTGCTTCTGCCTTCTGTCCCATCATCAATAAACACCAATGACCCAGTGCCACTGGAAGCCATGCATACCCATGCCATCACACTGCCTCCACCATGTTTTACAGATGAAGTTGTGTGCTTTGGATCATGAGCTGTTCCAAGCCTTCTCCACACTTTTCTTCCCATCATTCTGGTATAGATTAATCTTCGTTTCATCCGTCCAAAGAATGCTTTTCCAGAACTGGTCTGGCTTTTTTAGATGTTTTTTGGCAAAGTCTAATCTGGCTTTTCTATTCTTCAGGCTTATGAATGGTTTGCACCTTTTGTGAACCCTCTGTATTTGCTCTTGTGAAGTCTTCTCTTGATTGTAGACTTTGACAATGATACACCTACCTCCTGGAGAGTGTCCTTCACTTGTCTGGATGTTGTGAATGGTTTTTCTTTACCATGGAGAGGATCCTGTGATCACCACTGTTGCCTCCTGTGGATGTCCATGCCTTTTTATGTTGCTGAGCTTACCACTGCGTTCTTCTTTCCTCAGAATGTACCAAACTTTATTTGGCCACTCCTAATATTGCTGCTATCTCTCTGATGGATTTGTTTCATTTTTGAAGCCTTACAATGGCCTGTTTCACTTGCATGGTCAGCTCCTTTGAACGCATGATGTAGGTTCACAGCAATAGATTCCAAATACAAATCCCACACTTAGAATCAACTCCAGACCTTTTATCTGCTTAAATGATGCAGACATAAAGGAGTAGCCCACACCTGGCTATGAAACAGCTTTTGATTCAATTGTCCAATTACTTTTGGTCCCTTGAAAAAGGGTGGATGGCTATTCTTAAGAGCTGTAATTCCTAAACCCTTCCTCCAATTTGGATGTACATACCCTCAAATTAAACCTGAGAGTGTGCACGTTCAGCCTATATCCAGTATATAATTATAGCTTGAATATGTTTTGGTAAATACCTGAAAAACAAAACCTAAAATTGTGCCTGTGTTCAATTATATATGGACCTAACTATGTAGGCAACTGGGAGACCTACCCCAAGCTAAAACAGAAGAGGATTACATTTTGGATAACTTGGCCAGATGTTCCTTATGTAAATGTGACCAACACAGAAGTAGCATACAAGGTTATGATGAGGAGGTACATATAAATCCCAAATATTCCGATTAATGCTGCTGAGGCTGGTCAACAACTGGAAACATACTGTATTCCTTCATCACACCTTTCTTTTGCCTACTTCGATCACTGTTTCATAAATGCATTCCCAGAAGTCATCATCAGGGCCTCCTACACAGCAAGATTAAAGCTCTGACAAAAGCACAGTAATCACTGACACACCAAATTCTCATTGCATCGCAGCTAACTCTTGTTTGGCATAGGAAATAGCAACTTATTCTGTTGGTCAAACACAGGGTGGACAATATCAGGGTCACAGAAAACCTGAGTATTTTAAACAATAAATGTAAGAAATTCTTCTGTATAAGGAAGACTAATGCAGGCCATACGTGGGTAAATTCTGAATGCATTTTCAGAAATGTTGTGCTTTTTGTAATCTGATGGCGCCACCATTGATTTCGAAATTCAACCAACCAAGCCTTCACTTTCACCTCATGTTGCTACAGAAAAGAATTTTTGTGGCCAAGAATCTTCTAATCTTCCCAGGTCACAGCTCATGCTCGTTCCTTTTTCGATGATATTTCTTACACTATTCTCCTGTCATTGATTAGAAATTTTTTCATTTTTCAAACAATTTCCAACATGCTCGATCACTGGAAAATCGTCCTTTGCCGCGGCCCGCTAATGCTGTGAAATTTGAAACGAAAATTCTTAGAAAAGATTTTCTAAAGAAAATTTTTTTGGAATTCGACCTGTGTATGGCCAACTTTAGACACACATTTACTACCCTGCTATGGGTATTAACAGTCTTGGATACCTTTGAATTAAAGTCTCTTAAGAAAAAAAATGTCTTCTTCCTCTCTTGTTCCCTTTCTACTTTTTTTCTTACTTTTTTTTCTCTTCAGGTTTCTTTCCTCCCTCCATTCCCTCTTTAAGGACAACCACCCCTTACAAACAACTCCAATTTTTCCATATTCCCCATTCCATCCTTCATGACCTGGCTTATGAGTACACATGAACGAAAGCAGCAGATATTGATACAAAAGCTTTGTTTTCAAAACCTCATGTTGATAATGTTTGTTCAACTTTTATCAACAGTTTTATTGATTCCATGTAACTTTATAAACAGTCCTTTCCTTGTAAATTATTTGTCACGCATACATAAACTGTCATACAATGTAATTGATCTCAGGACCTGCTGACAGATTTGTGCTACATACAATCACAGCAGGCAGAAGCGTCCCTAGGGTTGGTGTCACCCTTCGACGATCCCCACAGAATGGATCAGATCTGCGGATTGAGCATAATGGATTGGACTCCGATCCATTATGCTCAATCTGCAAATCCAATCCATCCTGCGGGGATCGTTGGCTGGCTTTACAATTTACCTTTTCGTGGAGCAGATCTGGTGTCACCCCGTATAGGTTGCATGTCGATGATCCCCGCAGGATGGATTGGATCTGTGGATTGGGGAGGATAATGGATTGGACTCTGATTCATTATGCTCAATCCGCATCTGATCCATCCTGCAGGGATCGTCGGCATGCAACCTATACGGGGTGACACCAGACCCACTCCACGAATAGGTAAGTTGCAAAGCAAGCCGACAATCCCCGCAGGATGGATCAGATCTGCGGATTGGGGAGCATAATGGATCGGATTCCGAGCCATTATGCTCAATCCACAGATCCGATCCATCCTGCAGGGATTGTCAGCTTGCTTTACAACTTACCTTTTCATAAAGCGGGTTTGGTGTCACCCCGCGCACTCGCCTAGGGACACCACTGACAGCAGGTGCTGGCTGGGGACACGTGTGCCTGAAGCAGGCAGTGATGTACCTGTAAATTGCTTTGCTTGCAGCGGCTACCTGTCCACAGTACATTGCAGGCGCTAATTAGAACTATTTAGAGGATCAAGGGAAACTACCAACAGGAGGAAGCCTACACAAATGCAGTGAGATCATGCAAACTCCATGCAGATGTGCCCTGCCTGGCATTTGAGCCCAGACGTGGGAACTAGGCAGACATGCTAACCACGTGCTATCCTTTATCTAATCCCCCTCCCATGCTGCGAGGTCGGTGTAGAGAACATTCAGCAGTGATGACACCTGACCCCTCTGCCCCAGCCTATCATCTCCCAACAACATCCGCCCCGCCCATTGTCTGCACTGCTCCCCCAATCATCGTTGAGCGGCGACATCATCCCCAGCTCTAAATGAGGGGCGGGGCTTATCGGGATTAAACGATACCTAACCAACCAGACGAGGTGACGTGTCAACGGGAAGCGCCAGTGAAAAAGTTTTGACGTCCTCAGATTGGGCGTGCCCTCTGTCAGGGAGCCGGCTAGCTGGGGACTGGGTGGAGGGGGGAGAGCGGATCCAAGATGGCGGCGGTGTGGAGGTGAGAGCGGGCTGTGTGTGAGGAGAGCTCGCTGCTCTGTGTGGTGGGGATGGGGGGGAGGTGTGACGCCTTGAATGGCGGGAATGAGAAGAGCTGCTGTCCTGCCTGGCAGTGTGTGCTGTGTAGGGGAAGAGGGAGCTCCTGGCTGCTGCCATTGTTGATGTGGGATAGTCAGCGTACAGATACCTGCAGATGTCTCCTCTGTACACTGATGTGGAGGAGGGGGTTCTGTAGTGTGACCCCCATAGAGATGTCACTGATCCTCAGCACTCCTCCTCCTGTGTGTAGCTGGGGACTTCCAGTGCTGTTGCAGGGAAGGTCTCAGTGGGTGTGTTGGGAATACCTGTCCTGTGTGTGCAAAGGCCTCATTTATTGGGGGGTTCCTCAGTGTACCCCTGTGTGAGGCCATGTCTGCCTACATGGGGGGTACTGGAGTTCCATGCATTCCGGTGCAGGCCAGCCATTGTACAATCACTGCTTCCAATCTTGACATCCATGCGGGTGTACACCCCAATCACTGTCAGTGTGCACCCGGGGACCTGCACTGATGGGAGCTGTCTGTGCCAACACTGTGTCCCAATGGACATGACTGGGTCGGCCCTCACATGGGTGTACGCTGTAATGTGAGCAACACATCCAAAATGCACAGAAAGTAGGTTATATGGTTGTCAGTGTCATAGTTCACCAGTGCTTGCAGTTCTGAATGCAGAAAAAAAAATAGGCTGCGTATTTCCTGCACAGAAATGTACTGGACCGCGGTAAAACACACTGGAACACTGGGGTCCCTATTTGAATTGAAGAAAAAGAAGGGGGGGGGGGGGTGAACTGGAAGGGTTCAGAAACGCACCTGAACACACTTAAAATGCATGCAGGAACGCATCTGGACTGTGTTTCTATGTTGTGAACTGACCCTTAAAGGGGAGTTCCATCCAAAAGGGGGAGTTCCGCTTTAATGCTTTGTCCCCCACTCCCCATTAAGGATTGGCACCTTTTGGGGAGGGGGAACGGGTACCTGAATTTGACAGGTATCCACTCACTCCCACTGCGATTGCCTAGGCGATCGGAAGCGGAAGTTGTCCTCATCATTCCCCCCCCCCCCCGTAGTCTTTTGGGACACGTGACAGGTCCCTGAAGACTACAGGGCCATTCAAAAAGCGCAGCACTTCATGTGTAGTGGACCCCCAGCTGTGAAGCCACAAGCTGTCGCAGCCGGGTGCCCACACTAAAGATGCCTGCACCAGGGAGAGAAGATGGCCGGTGAAACCAGCAATGGTGGGGACACCACTGGACAGAGGGACAGGTAAGTGGCTGTATTTTAAAAGTCAGCAGCTACAATTTTTGTAGCTGTTGACTTTTGTTTTTTTTCAGCTGGAACTCCGCTTTAATGGTTTACATTTTTTAACCCCTTCGGCTCTCACACCTGTGTACTTCCCTATGGACCGGAGCAATTTTTACATTTCTGCCATGGGTCTGTTTATTTGGTGATAAGATAAATATGTAATACATATATTGTTTGGTTTTTTTTTTTTTAAATGACAAACAAGGATTTCTTTTTGTGAGTATTGTCTTGCAGCAATTTTTTTTTTTTTTTTTTTTTTTTATTCCTCGCAATTCTTAAACAATTAAATGTAACAAAAAGCCTTTTTTTCTTTTAGCAGTGTAAGGGCTCGTTCACACTTGACTGTTTTTCCAACTTTTGCCAAACGCCCCTATAGCGTTTGACAAGCGTTTGTCCAGCATTTGCGGAGCATTTTTAACGCTCTGCAAACGCCGAATGCTCTGTTTAGCGGCGATTGCTAGGCGTTTGCCAAGCATTAAAAACACCCCACAAATGCCTATAATGAAGTTTGAATGGTGTTAACGATCTGCAACTGTGTCGCGAACGCCGGGCGTTTGTGGAGCGGCACCATAGACTTGAATGGGAGGCTTCAACTCCTCCTGACTAGACCAGAGGTGTCCGTTTTGCTGCGACGCTAATGCTCCCGTTTGAACAGCACCATGTGCTGCAATGTGCAGAATTTTCCCAGGCGTTTGGGAAATGGTAAAAATGCTTCCATAACGCCTGTCTGCCGCTTGCTGGTTTTTGTTTTTTTTCTTCAATTTTGTACTTTTCTTAAAATATGAAATTTGCAAAGGTGTAAAAATATTAACCATCAAAAAAGTTTTTAAATCTTAATAAAATAGAAACTAACACGAAATCAAAATCGGCAGGAAAATAGAATGGAGTAGGAGAATAAGGAGCTAATTAGGGCTGTTTAGAGTAAAATAAGGGTTAATAAGGAGGAAAAGAGGAACATTTAATTAAAAAAAAAAATAAAATGAAATGTTTTTTTACTGGTTAGGTTGCTTTAACTGACTTCATCTTCAGAAAGGACATCCCTTTGGACTGTAGATGAATAAACAGATACAAAGAAACAATGTTTCATTTAGTATGTTTCTTTATTCTCCTTTGAGCAATGTAGCAATGTTTTTGATAGACATTGCCAGATTCTTTTTTTTTTTTTTTTTTTTTTTTGGCGCTGTCAGAACTTTCTCTGTCTACTCCAATGCTGCTTCGCTTAATCAGAGCTGAATTGCCGAATACTGGGACACGGGAGGTCCTGGCAGGAGGACAGGATGTTACACATGCCCTGTGTATATTAATGACTTTTTTTTTCAGCGTGTCTTAATACAGCTAGAGTCTTCAACTGGTTTATTTGGTTGTAAACCCTTACATATACCCAGTGATGGGACTTGCCTTCGGTGATGCACAGAGATGAAACCAAACCACCTATATAAGCTGTACCAGTTTATCTGGAGCTTTTTCTCGACATCTGTTCAGAGTGCTGAATTTTAAAGCTTATCTGAGAGTTCAGAAAAAAGGAGGCAGAGAGCCGAGGTTTCTCTCTGCAGAGCTCAGTGAGGAGAGCTTCGAGAGCTGATTGGAAAGAAGAAACACACTTTCCTGTACACAGCAACAGAGCTGAAGATGCCAATCTGCTGGAGGCCTCTCTTTTTTTTTTTTTTTTTTTTTTTATATTGGTGTCAGGAAAACTTGCCAGTGATTCATAGTGATAAGAGGAACGAAGCAGCAGACAGTGACACTTGGTGCTCTGGACTGAGACAAATACACCCTCTAGAGGGATATGCTTTGTTCATATTTTGTCTGAGGTTTACAATCACTTTAACTCCCTATGGGACCATATGTCTATAGCACTCAGTCTCATTCTTATTAGTGTCCCCTTTTCCCCAAAAATACACCCCTGTATGCTGACTGTAGCTACTCGCCCTTTCTGAAAGACAGATTATGGTTGTTTCTGTGGGAGGTGGCACAGCCAGCACAACCAGTCCCCTCTCTATGCCCAAGGCCCCTTTCACACCGGAGGTTTCTTTTTAGATCAGTTCACAGATCCCCTGCTGATCGGAGCTCAGTGGAGAATGACACTTCCATGTCTGCTCAGTTTATGAAGAAAGGACACAGATCAAGCCCTCTCTGCTCTCTGGTTGGGAGTTTTTCTGTTCGATCCAGAACTATACTCGCCTTGGCTCCAGCAATGCAATGTCCTGGAGCTTCCTGCAAACCACTGACCTCTTCCAGCAGCCGGCTTCCAGGTATCAATCTCTGGCTGCTTTCATTGGCTGGCTAGGGATGACATCACTCCCACGCATGCGCGGGATTTCCACCAACTTCGGTATTGCTGAATTTCTACAGTGAGCTGCTCGTGCGTGCCTCATTGTACAGGGTGGACAGACCGGTACATAATTTTAATGAAGGAGAGACACAGCATGTTTTTTCTGCATTAAAAATTCCACCTGTTCCATGTTTATTACCTAAAGTTTCACTGTAAGTGGACCCAGAGGTAGGCAGGTGTAAACACACAAGACCATTTACAGCCATCTGTCAATAGCGATGAATGGACCTTTCCGATCAGGTCCGCCTGAAAAACTGACAATTGGACCTGCGCAGAACTCCCATGTGAAAGGGGCTTAATGTTTTTTGTTTTGTTTTTTTTTTATCCCAATCATATGATCTCTGCTGACTTTTGGCATTGCTCCATGAATGGCAAGTTCTGGTAGAGCGGTAGTAAACTGTGCTTTAAAAAAAAAAAAAAAAAAAAATCCCTCAGTAGGCTCATGTCATAATGTGCTGATATGCACTAAATACAAGTACATTATGACAGACTTGCTTAAGAAATGGATCTTTCCAGCGGCGCTGTCGCCGCTGGCAGGGAATCCAACTTCACCTGGTGTTCCTTCTAGGTCCATGAGCCGCGGCTGTTTGCATGGCTGAGCTGCAATGATGTCACCCCTGCACATGCATGCTGGAGTGATGGCCGTGGTACAGCTCTGTCAATGAATGGCATGTGCTGGTGACATCACTGGCTGCTACACATGTAAATATCTCCTAAATGGTAGAGGGTGGTATTTACTGTATGTACAGGTAAGCTTTATTATAGGTTTACCTGTACATACAAGGCAAGAAAGGGAGTTTACGATCACTTCAATCTTTATCCATTCCAGCAGGAGTCATTTCAGCTTTAGGTTGAAGACCCCATTGACACTTGCGACTAGGGCTACAGTGTGCTTTCTGGCATCGAGAACTAGCGGATTCCTGCAGACAGAATTACATGAATAGTGTTTGGGGATACAAAACAATCGCAAGCTACGTGATCTGTCCCTGCGATAAATGATCAGTGCTACTTGTTCAATCATAGCAGTAAAAGATCCTTCAGAGCTGCGGGTCTGCGTAATGTATCTGCCAGTGCTCTGTATGAAGTAAAAGCTGCAGATACATTACACAGAGCCACACCTCTGAATGATCTTTTACTATTATGAATGAACATGCAGCACTGTTTGTTCATTTACAACAGTGAAAGAGCATGCAGCCTATCATTGATTTGTATAGACTGTGGCCGCAGTTGTCGACAAATGCCTGTCATTCTGTCTGCAGGAATTCTCAAATTCTTGCTGCTGAAAGCTGTCCTGTGACCCTAATTGCAAGTGTGAACGGGGCCTCAAACCTAAAGCTGTGGTCAGTTCTGCTGCAATGGATAAAGATTAACAGAAGTACTTGTCTTTCATGGAGCAATGCCAACCGTCAGCAGAGGTCATGTGATTAAAAAGGCATGAATTGCATCTGTGCTCAAAGTGCAATTAACGGTTTGCCCGCCACCCTATAGCAGAAATACTGCTGCAGGGCTGCGCAGCATCACTTGTATATGTGTGAATTTGCATTTCCAGGTAGGGGGTGTGTGCCGCTCTCCCTACACGTGCCCTAACCACGCCGCCATTGGCGGCTTCAGCTGCAAATCCCTGGGTCCCGGATGGAGATTCCCCACCAGCACCTGGAGATTGCCGAGTATCACGGACGGGGGGGAGAGGTCTGTATGTAAACCATACAGATCTCTCCCCTGTCAGCTCCAGCAAGCTGCTTTTGTATTGCTCTGCATAGCAATACATTCACACTCTGCATAGCAATACAAAGCAGCGTGCTTACACTGTAAAACACACCGTAAAAAAAAGTACAGTTAACCCTTTAATCACCCCAAATGTTAATCCCTTCCTGCCCACTGTTATAAGTACAGTGTCGGTGCTTTTTATTAACACTGATCACTGTATTCGTGTCATTGGGAATGTCCGTGACAGTAATTTCTCACCCAGTGTCAGAATGCCCGCCACAGTCCCGCTATAAGTCGCTGATCGTCGCCATTACTAGTATAAAAAATTATATAAATATTTCAGTGTGTATATATTGCCATTCGCAGACACTATAACTTTCACGTAAACCAATTAATTTACACATATTGGGATTTTTTAATTGGCAAGAACATGCTTTTATTGCTGTCTTCATCCCTCTTGGAATTTTGTTAGTGAGGGGAAAATCTCCCGATTGGAGCCATTAAAGCAGAACTACACTGCATTTGAGCACCACGAAAACAAAAAATTATTTTAATGTATCTTTTAATAGTCAAAGCAAACTCCCCCAACCATCCATGTCTCCATGCTTTATTTTGCGGAGTAATCCGTTTGAAAGGCATCTGCCTGTAGCCATTTTGAATAAGTGCAGATGATTCATGTAACTGTTACTTCCTAGAATCCCTCTGTCCTTGGCTCAGGCATGCAGACAGGAGGGGGTGCTTACCTGAGAAAACCCCTCCTGAAGTCTCCTGGAATGTATGACATAATTTGCCTTGGCCTGGATACCAGGAAGTAACTGAAAAAAATGTAAAAAAAAAAAAAAGTTAAAAACAAATATGCAATACTTTTCTGTCTATTTACTAATACTAGCAGTAGCAGCATTAAAATAATTACACGTGCACTCCAATCAAAATAACATGGCAGGTAAAACATATGTGGATTTAGTTTATATATTATAACTTTACTGAGATCCAATCTGGGGGTTGTTTACGGCTTAGTTGGCTGCTAACCGACATGAAGTGTGGTTTGCAGTTTATTAACCACTTGCCCTCCAGAGGATTACCCCCCCCCCCCCCTTCCTGACCAGGCTATTTTTTGCAATACGGCGCTGCATTACTTTAACTGACAATTGTGCAGTCATACAGCGCTGCACCCAAATTAAATTTAAGTCCTTTTTTTTTTTTTTTCTTCAAATAGAGCTTTTTTCAGTGGTATTTGAACCTCTGCGTTTATTTATTTATTTTTTTGCGCTATAAACAAAAAAAGACTGAACATTTTGAATAAATATGTTTTTGAATTTTTGCTATAAAACATCCAATAGAATAAAATAACATTTCATACAATTAGGCCAAAATGGATTCTGCTACATGTCTTTGATACAATAAAATCCCCAATAATTGTATGTTGGTTTACGTGAAAGTTATAGCGTCTACAAATGGTGTGTGTGTATATATACTGGAATTGTTTTTTTTATACTAGTAATGGTGGCGATTAGAGATGAGCGAAGTATTCAAAAATTCGATTCGACTGATTCGGCGAATTCGTAGAAAAATTTCGATTCGAGTCGAATATATTCGCTGTGAATTTAACTTAAAAAAGGGTGTTTCTAGGCTTCAGAGAGACTTAATATTAGTGCTGAACACTGTACCTTTAATTTAAATGCCCTTGGAGTCTGCTGGGGAAGAGAAATAATACTGTCAGGCAGTATGACATGCAGATGAGTGCCGTCGATCTTAGAATCACCGCACACTTCACTCATTTGGCCAGTCACGGGGCCAAAACCAGAGTGTGGAGCCACAGTGTGGCGGTGGAGGCAGCAGCAATGGGAGGCCATACAGCACCCTATGACAAAAATGGAAACCACCAGCAGTGTGAGGAGACCTGAAAGTGGCACATGGCAGAGTGTGGCGATAGAGACAGCAGCAATGGGAGGCCGTACAGGGACCCATGACACACTCTGGACCTGGCAGCAGCATGAGGAGGCGGTACAGGGGCCCATGGCAGATTACGGGCCTGGCAGCAGCATGAGGAGTCGGTACGGGGGCCCATGGCAGATTACAGGCCTGGCAGCAGCAATGGGAGGCCGTACAGGGACCCATGACACAATCTGGACCTGGCAGCAGCATGGGGAGGCGGTACAGGGGCCCATGACAGATTACGGGCCTGGCAGCAGCATTTGGAGTCGGTACGGGGGCCCATGACACACTCTGGACCTGGCAGCAGCATGAGGAGGCGGTACAGGGGCGCATGACAGATTACGAGCCTGGCAGCAGCAACTTGGACAGGAGGACGTTCAGTTTCTGCACCGTCTGGTGCGTGCTCGCAAACTGTTGTCTCTTGGAAACGGATTCCAAGAAAGACTGCTGACGGACTCCGTGAAGAGAAGGAGCATCTGAACGAGCGGAATATGCCAACAAGCGACAACAGGGGCCCATGACAGATTACGGGCCTGGCAGCAGCATGAGGAGTCGGTACGGGGGCCCATGGCAGATTAGGGGCCTGGCAGCAGCTATGGGAGGCCCGTAATCTGCCAGCACCCTATGACAAAAAATGGAACCCACCAGCAGTGTGAGGAGACCTGAAAGTGGCACATGGCAGAGTGTGGCGATGGAGACAGCAGCAATGGGAGGCCGTACAGGGACCCATGAGAGACTCTGGACCTGGCAGCAGCATGAGGCGGTATAGGGGCCCATGGCAGATTAGGGGCCTGGCAGCAGCTATGGGAGGCCCGTAATCTGCCAGCACCCTATGACAAAAAATGGAATACACCAGCAGTGTGAGGATACCTGAAAGTGGCACATGGCAGAGTGTGGCGATGGAGACAGCAGCAATGGGAGGCCGTACAGGGACCCATGAGAGACTCTGGACTTGGCAGCAGCATGAGGAGGCGGTATAGGGGCCCATGGCAGATTAGGGGCCTGGCAGCAGCTATGGGAGGCCCGTAATCTGCCAGCACCCTATGACAAAAAATGGAACACACCAGCAGTGTGAGGAGACCTGAAAGTGGCACATGTTTGGGGCATGATTCATGGCGGATTTAGTCAGTTGTGTCAGGAACTGGTGGTTTGAAATCCAGACTAATCCACGCCTGATTCATTTTCACAAACGTCAGTCTCTCCACACTTTGGGTGGACAGTCGTGTCCTCCGCGGAGTTGCAATACCTCCTGCCGCACTAAACACGCGCTCCGATGCCACGCTACTGGCCGGGCATGACAGCCTTTCAAGGGCAAATTCAGCTAGTTGGGGCCAAAGGTCAAGTTTCGTTGCCCAGTAGTCAAGGGGATTGTCTACCTCGGTTGGCAGGGTGCTGTCCAAGTAGGCCTAAGCCTGTTGTTTGAGGTCCTGCTCCAGGTCCACCTGATGCTGCTGCGGCTGGTTAGTAGTTTCCTCACTGCGCTGGTGAAGAAAGCTACTCATCATCGACTGCAGACTGAGGCAGCCGCTGCTGGTGGAGCTGCCACTGCTCCTACCACCCCACCCCTCCCCTGCTGCCATGGCAGCGGAACGCGAGCGCACAGGGCCCACAGTGTCTGAGGATGGACGTTGGCGCAGACAGGCAGAGACCAGCTGACTACATAGGTGGTTTTTATAGTACGTTATTTTGGCCTCCCTCTCAGCAGGTGTGAAAAAGGCCACCATTTTTGAACGGTAGCGAGGGTCCAACAAGGTGGACAGCCAAAAGTCATCCCTCTGTCTGATGGTTATTATTCGGCTGTCGCTACGCAAGCAAGCGAGCATGCTATGGGCCATTTGTGCCAAGGAATGCGAGGGACTCCCTGCCTCCATCTCCACAGCATACTGCCACGGTGCGTCTGGGTCCTCTGTCTCCTCCTCCTCCTCTACCAGATGCTCCTGCTCCTCCACTCCTGTCCGCTGAGTGGAAAAACCACCCATTTCACTCAATAATTCCTGAGCACCAATGTCCTCCTCTACCTCCTCCTCTTCTTCCTGTCCTGCCCCCACAGGGGTCATGTGGCGTTGAGATCTGTGCGCCACGTCTACCGCACCCTGACCAGCCATTGTTAACAGCATTTGTTCCAGGACGTGCAACAGAGGAATGACGTCGTTCATCCCATAGTCCTGCCGACTCACGAATAGCGTGGCCTCCTCAAAGGGCCTGAGCAAGCGCAGGTGTCACGCATGAGCTGCCAATGGCTGACATCTAAGTTACACAGGGAGTACCTTTATCCGCTTTTAACATCAGGAAATCGGTGATGGCCTTTCGCTGTTTGTAAAGGCGGTCTAACATATGTAGGGTTGAATTCCACCTTGTTGCAACGTCACAGCATGAGGAGTCGGAACGGGGGCCCATGGCAGATTACGTGCCTGGCAGCAGCAATGGGAGGCCCGTAATCTGCCAGCACCCTATGTCAAAAAATTCAACACACCAGCAGTGTGAGGAGACCTGAAAGTGGCACATGGCAGAGTGTGGCTATGGAGACAGCAGCAATGGGAGGCCGTACAGGGACCCATGAGAGACTCTGGACCTGGCAGCAGCATGAGGAAGCGGTATATAGGGGCCTATGGCAGATTAGGGGCCTGGCAGCAGCTATAGGAGGCCCATAATCTGCCAGCACCCTATGTCAAAAAATTCAACACACCAGCAGTGTGAGGAGACCTGAAAGTGGCACATGGCATGAGACACTGTGGACCTGGCAGCAGCATGAGGAGGCGGTATATAGCGGCCCATGGCAGATTAGGGGCCTGGCAGCAGCTATGGGAGGCCCGTAATCTGCCAGCACCCTATGTCAAAAAATTCTACACACCAGCAGTGTGTGAGGAGACCTGAAAGTGGCACATGGCAGAGTGTGGCGATGGAGACAGCAGCAATGGGAGGCCGTACAGGGACCCATGACAGACTCTGGACCTGGCAGCAGCATGAGGAGGCGGTATATAGGGGCCTATGGCAGATTAGGGGCCTGGCAGCAGCTATGGGAGGCCCATAATCTGCCAGCACCCTATGTCAAAAAATTCTACACACCAGCAGTGTGTGAGGAGACCTGAAAGTGGCACATGGCAGAGTGTGGCGATGGAGACAGCAGCAATGGGAGGCCGTACAGGGACCCATGACAGACTCTGGACCTGGCAGCAGCATGAGGAGGCGGTATATAGGGGCCCATGGCAGATTAGGGGCCTGGCAGCAGCAATGGGAGGCCCGTAATCTGCCAACACCCTATGTCAAAAAATTCTACACACCAGCAGTGTGTGAGGAGACCTGAAAGTGGCACATGGCAGAGTGTGGCGATGGAGACAGCAGCAATGGGAGGCCGTACAGGGACCCATGAGAGACTCTGGACCTGGCAGCAGCATGAGGAGGCGGTATATAGGGGCCTATGGCAGATTAGGGGCCTGGCAGCAGCTATGGGAGGCCCGTAATCTGCCAGCACCCTATGTCAAAAAATTCTACACACCAGCAGTGTGTGAGGAGACCTGAAAGTGGCACATGGCAGAGTGTGGCGATGGAGACAGCAGCAATGGGAGGCTGTACAGGGACCCATGAGAGACTCTGGACCTGGCAGCAGCATGAGGAGGCGGTATATAGGGGCCCATGGCAGATTAGGGGCCTGGCAGCAGCTATGGGAGGCCCGTAATCTGCCAGCACCCTATGTCAAAAAATTCAACACACCAGCAGTGTGTGAGGAGACCTGAAAGTGGCACATGTTTGAGGCATGATTCATGGCGGATTTAGTCAGTTGTGTCAGGAACTGGTGGTTTGAAATCCAGACTAATCCACGCCTGATTCATTTTCACAAACGTGAGTCTCTCCACACTTTGGGTGGACAGTCGTGTCCTCCGCGGAGTTACAATACCTCCTGCCGCACTAAACACGCGCTCCGATGCCACGCTACTGGCCGGGCATGACAGCCTTTCAAGGGCAAATTCAGCTAGTTGGGGCCAAAGGTCAAGTTTCGTTGCCCAGTAGTCAAGGGGATTGTCTACCTCGGTTGGCAGGGTGCTGTCCAAGTAGGCCCAAGCCTGTTGTTTGAGGTCCTGCTCCAGGTCCACCTGATGCTGCTGCTGCTGCGGCTGGTTAGTAGTTTCCTCACTGCGCTGGTGAAGAAAGCTACTCATCATCGACTGCAGACTGAGGCAGCCGCTGCTGGTGGAGCTGCCACTGCTCCTACCACCCCACCCCTCCCCTGCTGCCATGGCAGCGGAACGCGAGCGCACAGGGCCCACAGTGTCTGAGGATGGACTTTGGCGCACAAAGGCAGAGACCAACTGACTACATAGGTGGTTTTTATAGTACGTTATTTTGGCCTCCCTCTCAGCAGGTGTGAAAAAGGCCACCATTTTTGAACGGTAGCGAGGGTCCAACAAGGTGGACAGCCAAAAGTCATCCCTCTGTCTGATGGTTATTATTCGGCTGTCGCTACGCAAGCAAGCGAGCATGCTATGGGCCATTTGTGCCAAGGAATGCGAGGGACTCCCTGCCTCCATCTCCACAGCATACTGCCACGGTGCGTCTGGGTCCTCTGTCTCCTCCTCCTCCTCCTCTACCAGATGCTCCTGCTCCTCCACTCCTGTCCGCTGAGTGGAAAAACCACCCATTTCACTCAATAATTCCTGAGCACAAATGTCCTCCTCTACCTCCTCCTCTTCTTCCTGTCCTGCCCCCACAGGGGTCATGTGGCGTTGAGATCTGTGCGCCACGTCTACCGCACCCTGACCAGCCATTGTTAACAGCATTTGTTCAAGGACGTGCAACAGAGGAATGACGTCGTTCATCCCATAGTCCTGCCGACTCACGAATAGCGTGGCCTCCTCAAAGGGCCTGAGCAAGCGGCAGGTGTCACGCATGAGCTGCCAATGGCTGACATCGAAGTTACACAGGGGAGTACCTTTATCCGCTTGTAACATCAGGAAATTGGTGATGGCCTTTCGCTGTTCGTAAAGGCGGTCTAACATGTGTAGGGTTGAATTCCACCTTGTTGCAACGTCGCAGATCAGGCGATGCTGTGGAATTCCGTTCTGCCGCTGCAGCTCAAGGAGGGTGTGCTTTGCGGTGTAGGAATGGCTGAAATGCATGCAAAGTTTACGTGACATTTTAAGGATGTCTTGCAGTGGGATGGTGGATTTTAAGAACCGCTTGACAACCAGATTGAACACGTGAGCCATGCATGGCGCATGGCACAACCTTCCTTGACGCAGAGCAGACACCATGTTCTTTCCGTTGTCGGTCAACATGGTTCCGATTTTCAGTTTGCGCGGAGACAGCCATCTGTCGATTTCTCTGTTCATTACACTCAGCAGTTCCTCCCCTGTGTGACTACGTTCGCCAAGGCATACCAGGTGCAGAACAGCGTGACACCGTTGCGCCCTGCACATGTGATATGCCGGTCGGGTAATGGGACTTGGCACGGGGGTGGCGGCTGAGGACACGGCGGAAGAAGAGGTGGTAGAGGCGGACATCTTTGCCGGACCAAGGACGTGCAAACGTGGAGGCAAAAGCGGCGTGACCTGTCCAAGTTGCTGGTGCGGCTGTGACGGCACCACGTTCACCCAGTGGGCCGTAAATGACATGTACTGTCCCTGACCATAGTTACAGCTCCACACGTCGGCGCTGCCGTGCACTTTGGCAGAGACCGACATGCTCAAAGACTGGCCCACCATGTCTTCTACATGTGAATGCAGGGCTGGCAGTGCCTTTTTGGCGAAGAAATGACGGCTTGGCACTCTCCACCGCGGCGCGGCACAAGCCATCATTTCTCTGAAAGGTGCTGAGTCCACCACTTGGAAAGGGAGGGACTGCAGCACCAGCAACTTGGACAGGAGGACGTTCAGCTTTTGCACCGTCGGGTGCGTGCTCGCAAACTGTTGTCTCTTGGAAACGGATTCCAAGAAAGACTGCTGACGGAATCCGTGAAGAGGAGTAGCAGGAGAAGGAGCATCTGAACGAGCGGAAGATGCCAACGAGCGCCAACTCCCCTCAGCAGAGGTGTTGGAGCCTTGACTGGCTGATGGAGGGCGATTGACGTCGGGTGACGGAGCAAGTAACGGAGCGGGTGATGGGGCTGGGGCGGGCAGAACCGCCGTATCTTTATCACGGTTTTCCCAGGCCACCAAATGGCGACGCTGCATATGCTGCCGCAACGCTGTAGTCCCAACATGGGCCCCCTGGCCACGCTTGACTTTCTGGCCACATAGTCGACATACGGCTACGTTTACTTCCTCGGGCGGCTTGACGAAAAATTGCCACACCGCCGAGTAGGAAACTTTGCCCCCGATACTCCTCACTGGCTGACTGCTGCTTCCTCCGTGCACACCGGCACCACTACTGGCCGTGGTGGTAGGCTGCAGTGGAGCTGGTGCTCTACTCCGTGGCCGTTTGGCTCCACTGACACTGCTGCGACCCTGCTGCTGTCTCCTGGGCAACCCACCGACTGTTTTGCTCGCTGCCAAGCTGCCACCCTCTTCTCCTGATGATGCGGAAGAAATTGCCTGATGACGACGAGGCTGCCAAGTGCGATCAACCTCCTCATCATCAAGTAGGGTCTCCGCCTCACTACTAGCCCCCTCGGCTGCGTCTGGGTCAGGAGACACACCTGTCTCTAGACCGGCTACCGAGCCACTCTCCTCGCCACTACTTCTTCGCCTGGCTGCTGAAAAGGCGGATGTCTCCCCCCGTTCCTGACCGCCCTCTGTTAGCTCTTCCTCACTGTACAGTGGGGCTGAGCCCACAGCATGCGATACTTCGCTTGGTGAGGGAACAGCAAAGGACAGGGGCAGGTAGAGGACACGTGATTTCAGTGGGCTTGGTCCCGGGCCATGCCAACTAACGGTTGTGTCTGACGTACCCACCGACCGTTGGCTGTAGGTGTCAGAGGTGACCTGGGAAGAGGAAGACGACCGAGCCAACCAATCGACGACGGCAGGGTTGTCGGTGGAGACACGACCGCTGGATGACACCGGGAGCACTGGCCTCTGGCTGCGAATAGTGCTGCCTCGACCCCTTCCTCTGCTGCCACGTCTGCTCGCTCCTAAAACATTGCCTCCTCTGCCACTCCTCTGCATGTTGTCTGACATACTCTTTAATTAAACGATTCTGTGTCCCTGAGTAACAATTCTGTGTCTGTGCGAGTAACAATTCTGTGTCTGTGCGAGTAACAATTCTGTGTCTGTGCGAGTAACAATTCTGTGGCCCTAAGTAACAGTTCTGTGGCCCTCAGTAACAATTCTGTGTCCCTGATTAACGTTTCTGTGGCCCCAAGTAACAGTTCTGTGGCCCTCAGTAACAATTCTGTGTCTGTGCGAGTAACAATTCTGTGTCTGTGCGAGAAACAACTCTGTGGCCCTAAGTAACAGTTCTGTGGCCCTCAGTAACAGTTCTGTTTCCCTGAGTAACAATTCTGTGTCTGTGCGAGTAAGAATTCTGTGTCTGTGCGAGTAACAGTTCTGTGGCCCTAAGTAACAGTTCTGTGGCCCTCAGTAACAGTTCTGTGGCCCTCAGTAACAGTTCTGTGGCCC
>NW_028318490.1:3440000-3587500 GCF_062004578.1 Staurois parvus | reverse complement strand
CTTGGGAATCCTCTCCTCTATTTGTTCATCTCCATTAGAAAGTGTCAAAGATACATCAGCTGAGTCAGAGTTCACAATACCTGCAAATGGAATACACCATTTTGAGAAATTAACAGATATTAAAACAATATCTACAGTATGGAATATTCTTCTACTTATGAATACTGGTTCAACCCCATAGCTTTTTCAGTGCAGCTTTCACAATAAAACCTAGAAGCTGATTGATTACTATGCACAGCTGCACCAGATTCTGTGTGCACCAGTTTTAGTAAATCACCCCATTAATCCTGTTAGTCTTAGGATCTACTGACCATTCATAGGTTTACAAACAACCTTAAAATAGAATCAAAATGTTTACACTTTGACTTCAAGACTGCTCAAAAATGAGATGTATTTCTGACAATATTTGTCCCAAGACCAACTTCAAACAGCTGCATGTAAAAAATGAAGAAAAAAAAACATGAATTTTCTGTGTTTACTTGCAGCATTTCTCCTTTCAAATAAATAATGCTTGAGGTGATTGTAGCCGTATTAGCGCATTTGCGACAGAAACAATTGAGTACGGACGTGATACTTTTTTTATTTGCACTAACATACAATTTTGAGGACAAGCTTTCGGGGTATGTCCCCTTCTTCAAGGTCCAGGCAGTACTACTACAAAGTTTTAGCAGAATGTTAGAAGAGATGTTGAAAGGGGGAGGAGAAAAAAAAACAGAAAGAAACACACAAACAGATGTACACAGGAATGCTTAAAAGACTAGGATTAGACTAGAGATAAGACACAGCAAAAGCAAAGGGGGGGACAACACTCACAGAGGGAGTCATAAAAATGTTGGATGATGATTGCAGAGTGCAGAGGTCAGGAGTAAGTAATTCAGAGTGCAGAAGTCAGTATTAACACAGACTGCAGGGGTCAAACATATGTAAAGTGAAACAAAAAAGAAAGCGCACCAACCTTGCGCATTACCTCAGTAAACCACATTTTTCTTCAATTCAGAATGATACTCACAAACAACAAAGTAAATTATTATTATTATACTAGATTTATATAGCACCAACAATTAGCTCAGCGCTTTACAATATAACGGGAGACAATACAGCAAAAATACAGTTCAATACAAGAGGGATAGGATGGCCCTGATCCTTGGAGCTTACAATCTAGGATCAAGCATGTAAGTCCTCAAAGGAACTTTAGAAATGTGAAGCCTGTGCGAGTCACATCGTAGAAGTAGACACTCAGAGTATGGCTGACGCATTTCAAAGGGCATCCCTTCTTCATCAGAGCTTACTGAACAATGAGTACTCTCTACCATATATACCCTGGGACTGAAACTGGACCCTCCCATCTGGGTTGGGCAGTCTCAGGCTGGGAGGAGGGACAAAGGTGTCATCAAAACATACCAGCAGTATTTACTAACAATACAATTTCATGGTTAAAATAATTAATTATAAAACCATTAAAAACATTTGAATCCATAATAAATCGCAAAGATATACAGGATGTATATATTATGTATATGGATAATATGCCAAATTAATATTGATATGTGCAGCAAAAAAGCTATCAGAGATAAAAATAATAATTGAATAAATCTAAAAAGTAAAAAAAATGATGATAGTATTTACATGAATACATACGTAGATCAAAATGATTCAGATTATTAATAATACTGATCTAAGTTGAAATATGTGTTTAAATTGAAATTTGTTCCAAGGCTCCTGACTTTAAACTCCATTTGGGGGTATATCTCCTAATGGGAAGTAGATCGTGGATATGGAGTAAACACACCTTGGGTGCCTGATGGTATGTTCATATCACATTATATTATGCGATCTTTATGGTTTATATCCACTATCTACTTCCCATTAAGAGATATACCCCCAAATGGAGTTTAAAGTCAGGAGCCTTGGAACAAATTTCAATTTAAAACACATATATTTCAACTTAAATCAGTATTATTAATAATTTGAATAATTTTGCTCTATGTATGTATTTATTCATGTAAATACTATCATCATTTTAACTTTTTATATTTATTCAATTATTATTATTTTTATCTCTGATACCTTTTTTGCTGCACATATCAATATTAATTTGGCATATTAGCCATATACATAATATATACATCCTGTATATCTTTGCAATTATTATGAATTCAAATGTTTTTAATGGTTTTATAATTAATTTTAACCATGAAATTGTATTGTTAGTAAATACTGTTGGTATGTTTTGATGACACCTTTGTCCCTCCTCCCAGCCTGAGACTGCCCAACCCAGATGGGAGGGTCCAGTTTCAGTCCCAGGGTATATATGGTAGAGAGTACTCATTGTTCAGTTAGCTCTGATGAAGAAGGGATGCCCTTCGAAACGTGTCATACATACTGAGTGTCTACCCCTACGATGTGACTTGCACAGGCTTCATATTTCTGAAGTTCCTTTGAGGACTTACATGCTTGATTTACTTTGTTGTTTGTATCATTCTGAATTTAATAAAATTATGGTTTACTGAGGTAATGCGCAAGGTTGGTGCGCTCTCTTTTTTGTTTCACTTTGCAGTATTGGTCGGGCTTCCCCAGCCTTGTTTTGAGCTGCACAACCCTATATGCATTGGTGGTCAAATTTTTCAAGTTCTGGTTCCATCCATCCACCCTTATTCTGGGTCATAGAGCGCAGGAGAGGTCGTTTCTGCTTCAAACATATGTAATGCAGAGAGGATGGGTAGATTGAGAGAAACATGGAGGGAAAAAAAGGGGATGTCCAGGGTGGAGGTGGGAAACCAATTGATGGCACAAAACATGTTAGAATTCTAGTCCAACACTTTAACGAGTTAGAACTGAATGGTATCTCTACCTGTATGAATTTGAAACAAGCTGCATTATTCCTACATTTCTCTTATGGCTTTCCTCTGCATCCTTTTCAGGTGCCCTATCTCCTCCTGCACCTCATCCACCTGCCTCTTTGGAGTAATGTCCAAATACAGCAGCACCTTTCACTTACCTGTAAGTCTAAACAGGTGGCACACCAGGGACACCATGGAAGACTTTAGGAAATACAGGGCTTGCTGGCATAGGCTTACGCTTTGAAGGGTGAGTGGGCTGAATGATGCCATGAGAAACTGGCATAGCGGTGGGACTGGTTGTGATCTACCTGTCACACTATAGAGAATGTTCTTTATGTGACAACTCTGAATCTGCTGAGAGTGCTGATTTCACATGCATGATAGTGGTGCCCAGCAGGTCTATTGGATATCTACACAAGGGAGTCTTTTATAGGTAAATAACATGACAAATATATGTTAAATGCACATAATATCACATGTGAAGTTTGATGCTGAAATGAGTGGTCTCAATTCAGCTTTGCTAAACTAAACTAAACCACCCTGTTCATTCCAACATCCTTGCTCACAACTTCAGGGCAGATGAGGTTACAACACTTCTCTCGGGCAATCCCTGCTCCCTGACATTTTCTCTATCATATTAGACTTTGTCCAGCAGGCTGGCAGTTAGAATCAGATGAGTTCAGACAGTTCCTCAAAACTCCTCTCTTCCAAACTGCTAACCCATCAACTATGCTACCTTAAAGCCTCATTCACACCATACATGTAGAAAAATTGATAGAAACTGACACGCAGATTTCACTTGCAGAGGCATGAGTTTACATCAGTTTTCATGCATGCTTCAGTGAGCTTTATACACGTTAGATTCCTATGCAAAAAAAATCCACACAATAGTAGTGTTATGGCGTGAACAGGGCACATAGAAAACTATTGGTTTTTTGGGCTCTTGCAGAACGCGTGCAGAAAAACTCTCATCTATGCACATGGTGTAAACAAGGCATAAAGAAGAAATCCTGACAAAAAGTTTAGTGTGGTCCCTTACCTACTGCAGGTGAATCACAGATGCTGGAGGAGTCACTGTAAGTATTGGATGGCTGTTCACTGACTCTTCTTTTCACACTGCCTTCAGGACCCTTTACCCCCACTCTGTGCCTTTTTTTATTCTTTACCAAGATTTTCCCCAACAGTTCTTGAGGGCTTGGAAGAGACAGTCCTGGCTGGAGCTACGAAAAATATCAAGAAGACAAATGTTAGATAGAAAAAAAAAGGTCCTAAATACATTTGATTGAGAAGTTTATTCAGATTATATATAGGAAGAGATTAATTATCGGGGCCCAACTCAGATCATAAAGATAAAAAAAAAATAATAAAATGGGATTTTAGGAAGAAATAAAAAATCTTCAACAAATATTGAATCCAGTTTCAAATAAATAGAATGACAATCCAGGGATACAATGAACACAATTATCAGTGTATGCAGTCATTCCATGGCAGCTTCTACTGACTGCTTTCTCATGATACACAAAGGGTTAATCCGGAGAAGACAGATTTGGAGTATTGAGTGGAAGCCTTAAGCTGGCCATAAATAGATAACTGGATTGAATCCTGACCGGCTCAGCAGGAACCAGCCGAGATTCGATCCATCTATGGGATGGATTGACTTCAATACAACCAGCCTGTCTGATTTTTTGCATGCAATCACTGTCAGCGACTATAGCTGATAGCAGTGATCATTGTGTTCTGCCAGCAAGACAACCTCCCTTCTGGCAGAACACAAAAGTACTGCAGGAGTGATTCCCCCCATCAACACCATAACTAACTACAAACAATAAATGGTGCTGCACTACCCCCTTGACTGAAGTGACAACTACACTATGTGCTATTACCTCCATGTATGCACATATAGCAACAGTATTGTGATTAAATGAGGTATTACCATAAATACAAGTATACTGAAACTGCAAAAACGTGAAAGGTAACAGCACGTAGTATAGTTGTCATTTCAGTCAGAGGGGTAGAGCAGCACCATTTATTGATGTGGTTTCAATAGTCAATGTAGGAACACGAATGCTGTTAGCAGCAGCAACATTATGTATGTTTAATTAGTTTGGTGGTTAATTGGTAGTGCAGGAGTTAATTTTCACTTTATAAACACCATGACTGTGTTGATGGGAAAATCAAGGGATTTTAAGTTCCTTCCATCCAAGGTGGAGGGAAAGAAATGTATATTATTTATGGGCTACTTTATGTTTAACTACCCCCAGATTTCTTATCACTCTCCTAAATACTAGCAGAAAGATCTCCTTGCTGGACAGGACTACTCAACCCTGTTGCCCACCATCCTTTAGGCATGGGGGGAGGCTCTGAAATCCAGTGAGTATAAACGTGCCATTAGAGAAATATAGGAACCTAGTGGGTGACTTATTCACCATATTTGCCAACATAAGCTTTACAGGGGAATGTCAGGCAAATCACAACATACAGTTTTAAAGAAAACCAGTACTGAGAGTGATACTGGGCTCTGTCACTGCTGACTTCTGAAAATATCAGTTACTTGGCCTTCAGGTTGATCTTTTGGCTTCTATGAACCAAGAACAAGTCAGGAGTTTTGACTTGAACAGATGCATATTTATTCTGGCTTGGAAATCCCAGGACAAGCATTTCCAGAAGGAGGTTAGCAATGACCACCTCCATATTGATCCAGGTGCAGGTTTCATTTTAAGCCTTTTTAGTAGATTCTCAAGATTTATACTATTGCAGACGTATTAAGATCCTTACCAGAGATGGTAACATTAGGCAACGTGGGCAATTATTGGAAAAAAGTAACCAGAAAATACAACCACTAGGAAATATGAAAATAGATGATGGCAAAATTATGGGAAGACAACATATTTCTTACAGGATATTTCTCTAGCGGTTCAGTTAGAAGTGCATCTCCAAAGATGTTTCTGCAGTATTCGGCCATCTTAGCTTGTTGCTTTGCTCTGCACAAAACAGATCAGAAATTAATTAACTTAATGATAAAATTAAGAATTTATATCCTAATTGTGGCAAAATAAATGGTTTTAAAGAAAAAGAAGCAAGCAGAAGAAAAGGAGTGCAGGAAAACTGCAATGGAAAAAGAACAAACGACTTACGAGTCAACATGATTTTCAAAAGATAAAATGACTGGAAATGGGGAGGTTTTGAAGGCACTTTCTGCTATTGCTTCAATTACTTCCTGTGGGAGAACAGAGGTAGGTTGTTGATGTCAGGTATTCATGAACTATACTTGTAATCCAATCTGGTCATTTTCTGTACCTTAAAAGGTATCTCAGTGGTCATGGTGAAACCATGAGTAATGAATGGTTCTTCATCTTGGGGACGTCCTTTCCAGCAGTCCAACTCGATACAACGGCAGCCTGTGAGCAGCACCTGTCTGTACATCTCTACTGATGAGTTCCCCGTCAGCTGACCAGCTACATCACACCATAAGATACACAAAATAAAAACAAGAGATACATCAGAAAAGATACGTTTTTTTATTACCCAAGTAATATTACATGTGCAGAACCTATGGGTTGGATTCTCTGAGGGATTCCCCCCATTATTAAATGTAACTTTTTTTTTTATTGTGAGCCATATTTTTGGGGTCCCAAAACAGTGGCAAGCTGGCATACTGAATTTTAGGACACATACAGAAAAGTCGAGTACCTTCACCTGAAACCTTAGTTCATATTGGTCTGCTGGATAAACGTAATCGTAAGAGTGGTAATACATGATAAGTACAAGCAATGATAACTTGTAAAATCCATGGACCCCCTCAACTGACACCCCCTCCCCCCTTCATGTTTCCACGCTAATGTTGGTGAATAGAAGGGAAGGAGACCAGTGAACATCCATGCACTGATCTTACCTGGCTAGTAAGGACCTGGAAGTAACAAAAATTGTGAATATTGTCACTCCCCGTAGTCTTCTGTGACACATGACAAGTCCCAGAAGACTACAGGGCCATTCACAAAGCGCAGCGCTTCCCGCTCATGCGCAGTGGGCACCCGGCTGTGAAGCCACAAGCTGTCACAGCCGGGTGCCCACAGTAAAGATGCCGGCGCCGGGGAGCGAAGACAGCCGATGAAACCAGCCGTGGTGAGGATACCGCTGGACTGAGGGACAGGTAAGTGTCTGTATTTTAAAAGTCAGCAGCTACAGTTTTTGTAGCTGCTGACTTTTTTTTTTTTTTTTTTTTTTTCTTCAGCTGAGTCGTATGCAAGTCAAATGTTTGTAACTCAGGGACTGCCTGTACTTTTTCTATTTAATTTCTTTTTTGAATTTCTTTACACAAGCACATTCACAGGCAAACATAAGAATATCTCAGGCCCAACATAGGAATGTCAAAACATTGGTAGGGCAAAGAACTCAGGCTGGGAACCTAATTATAATAGATACTGTAAATATTACATTTCTGATACTCCTCTCCTGTCAAATTACTTCTCGTGTAAAGCTGCAAATTGTTTTCCCTGAGTGGCATCCGTACAATGTATCAGATAAACTGAAAATCATCCAACACCCATGGTGTCCGGTATTATTTACCACAAACTATATTGAGATTGAACCTGGATTTACCCAGCAATAAGCTGAGGTCTTTCCCAGAGGTATATGGAGCCTGCCTTGTGCAGAGTGCTGGAAAGGAGAAGGGTGGGGGAGAATGTATTAGATCTCAGGGGTCACTTTTCACTGCCACTGAGGCTGAGGAAGAAGTGAATGAAGCATGGTCTGTGCTCTATAAGCTTCAAAAGGAGGGCAGATACAAGAGTAAATGCATGTGTCAAGTGCACCTGCGGATGAAAATGTTTATTGTACTACACATTAGATATTGCAGTGCATCCATCATTTACAGTTAACACTAATGACCTGTAAGCCTCGGTTGACACTGACATGACTTAGGATCTGACTTGTGAGCCCCAAGTGGCATGATATGTGAAATCCCATGTTGGCAATGAGAGCTGTCTTAATTAACTTTACTGAAGCCACTCTGACTTTAGAAAAGGTTCCTGTACTACTTCAAGGTGACTTCTATCCGACTTCTGCCCATAGACATTAAAAGAGAAGTTCACTTTTGGGAACAGGTTACATGTTACACCCCTTTTTAGGGTGGAACATGTAACATGCTCCCACAGCTGCAGCCACGCCCACCCCCCCCCTCCCACTGACAGATAGTACGGGGAGAAGTTTCCCCGCACGATCTGTCAGATTTGAAAACCGCGTGGCCATGCGGGGCTCCACCCACACGGCTGCGTCACTCATTCACAGAGTTCTGTGAATGAGTGCCTACAAGTCCCGACAGCCTTAGCTTTCAATGAACTACCACGGTGCTGTGGAACGCTGTGGTAGTTCATTGAAGCTACTTGTCAGAATATCTGCTTGCTTGTACATCCAGTACGGCAAGCAGATATTCTGACAGGTCTGCAGGAGACCTGCATGGCAGCAGCGATCTACTGATCGCTGGTGCAATGCTTTTCAGGCTCCTGCAGACAAAAATAATTAATGCACATTTTTTTACCTGCAAAAAAATGTGCATTATTTTTGTCAAAAATGTGAACTTATCCTTTAATGGACGTCGCCTCCAAGTTGGATCCTCATCTATATTGATGTGATTTGAATCCAAGATTACAGGAAGATTATCCTGTATCAAGCAAAGTCACATGGTATGAAAGTCGCACATCAAGTCGCATCAAAGTTGGACTTAAGTTGCAAGCAAATAGCCAGGAAACCACCTGGCAAAGTTGCACTGTAAGTCACGCGACTTTCAGGTCACAGTAGTGTGAATTGAACCTTAATGCTTTTAAAGTGTAGTCAAGGATTTTTTTTTTTTGCTCTCTTACAGACATGTTCAATTTTGAAGGATAAGTGCACCTTTAGGATCATGTTACATGTTACACCCATATTTAGGCTATAACATGTAACACCCGTCTCATGTAGTCAAAGCTCCCTTCTCTGACTGCGGGTGGGGGATTTTCTCCTTGCACCCAATATCGCTTTTTGAAAACAGCGTGGCTGTGCAGGGTATTGCCCACACAGCCACGTCATTCAGTCAAAAAGTTCTGTGAATGAAAAATTAAAAGTACCGTCTGCCACTGTGGCAGGTGTATTTGTAGCTTGAATGGGCTGCAAGCAAACTGCTCAGCACGCTCGTAGTTCACTCACTCTTCCTCTAGCTTAGTGACAGCCGCAGGGGAATATGGGCACAAAGCTACAGGAAGACTGTGAAGGAGCTTGACACTGCACCTGCGATCTGCTGATTGCAAGTGGAATGCTCTGCAGCCAGCAGTAAAAAAAAAACAAAAATAAATGCACATTTTTTACTTGCGATATTGCTTTGTGTGCACGAAAATTAACTTTAGTGTATTTTTTACTGAAAATATGGGTTTGATAAGCTGTTGTGCTAATGTTTCCTGAGAATAAAAAATTGGAACTACAAATATTTTATTCTGCAGGTTCTCTGCTTTCAGAAATTTTGCTTGGGGGTTTAAAATAATCTTCAGGCCTAAAATTTGTATTTTAACAAACAATGCAAAAATGGCTCTGGCAGGATAAACGATAAAGTGATTTTTAATAAAATCCCATACTACACAGAGAATTATTCACATGGCATCCATAGAACTAGGATTAGTGTACTACTTACCAGTGAGGTAGGTATTGTGGGAAGAGTTGATAAAGTAACTGGTGAGCGGCTGTGTCATGTCATCACTAAGATCCAAGGCCTCTGGAGGAACAATGCTGTTTTCATCCCCACCCAGAAAACGGCTAAAACCTTCCATAGAGATCTGGTCTGTAACATGAAAGTGCAGAAAACAGGGTTTACTTAAACTACAGTTTCTTAAAACTATCAGCAATCTGCAAAGAACTCTTCACTTTCACTTGCCTCTTTCAAGAAACTGTTTGTTGGGCTCGTATTTTTCAATAAGCTGACGCACCTGGTCCCTTTTAAGAGGTGGGAAAAGGATCTCATTGAGCCTTGGATCCCTCTGTTTCTGGTTTACAAACTCCATTAGCTGCTCCAGAGTTAAATAGGGCTTCCCTTTAGCTCCACTACAGAAAGAAGTCCAGAAAATGATTAGATAAGAATTATATGGAAGATACTACGCATGCAAATGTGTTCAAATGAATATTTGGGTCAATGTATGAGTCTAAAGCTGGGTACACACAGATGAAAAATCTTCTGAATTAGCAGGGACTGGATGATTTTTGATCTGTTTGTAGCCCTCCCAGTTCGACAGAAGTCGATAGTAAGATTGGCTTCTGTCCAACGGACCTGCTAGAAAACCCTCCTTCAGCCAAATCGGTTGTAGTGCTGAGCAGTGTATTATGACAGCAGAGGAGTCAAAATTTCAGAATACAATAGCACAATGATGAGGATTCCTGCATCCACCTCCCTGGTTTAATGAGAAAAAAAAAATCAGTGTGTACCCCCTTTTATAAAGGGGGTGTACTTACAATGTAAAAAATAGGAAGCAAGAAACTTTCACAAGGGGAAAGACTAGAAAAAGGTAACAGGTATAGAAATTTCCACTTATTTAATGCCAGTCCCAACTATAGGTTGTAGTAAAAAATTTTTACAACATTACCACAACACATTAATGTATTGCACTTTGTGCAGCGTGAGGTGGTGCCATATCCGCAGTATAGCACAATGCACACAGGCATGCTTTGTTGTGTGCTGCACTGCAAAAAAAAAAAAAAGTCCCTTTTTGGGGGGCATTCAAGTGTACCGCCACTCCAATTAAAATGTACACAAAAATCTGCATCTGCAAGAAGGGGAGGGGGGAACAATCTTTGAAACATTAAAGAATTTGTGCAATCTGGTTGGTTCCTTCTGCTCTCAAGGTTTTCTTTCTAAACCAGAGTACCAAAAAAGGCTGAAAAAAAATTGATCTTTATTGCCATCTGCTGGCTGTATATGGTAAATATGAATTAGGAATATTTAACCTTTCATATTTACCTGATTTACCTCTTGCCACCCACAACGCATATGTGCGGCAGCAAAGAAGGTGGACTTTAAATGCCCCCACACCATATACCGTACAGCCTTGGCCAAAGGTTTTGAGAATGACACAAACAGTAATTTTCACAAAGTCTGCTTTTTCAGTGTGTTTAGATCTTTTTGTCAGATGTTACTATGGTATACTGAAGTATAATTACAAGCATTTCATAAGTGTCAAAGGCTTTTATTGACAAATACACTAAATTTAAGCAAAGAGTCAATGTTTGCAATGCTGACCCTTTATTCATGACCTCTGAAATTCGCCCTGGCATGCTGTCAATCAACTTCTGGGCCCATTCTTGCATAATCAATGCTTGGAGTTTGTCAGAATTTGTGGGGTTTTTTTGTTCACCCACCTCTTCAGGGTTGACCACAAGTGCTCAATGGGACCAAGGTCTGGGGAGTTTCCTGGCCATGGACCCACAATTTTGATGTTTTGTTCACCAAGCCACTTAGTTAGCACTTTTGTCTTATGAGAAGGCGCTCATGCTGGAAAAGGCATTGTTCATCACCAAACTGTTCTTGGATGGTTGGGAGAAGTTACTCTCGGAGGATGTTTTTGTACCAGTCTTTATTCATTGTTGTGTTCTTAGGCAAAATTGTGAGTGAGCCCACTCCCTTGGCTGAGAAGCATCCCCACACATGAATGGCCTCAGGATGCTTTACTGTTGGCATGACACAGGACTGATGGTAGTGCTCACCTTTTCTTCTCCAGACAAGGTTTTTTTTCCAAATGCCCCAAACAATCAAAGGGGATTCATCAGAGAAAATAACTTTACTCCAGTCCTCAGCAGTCCAATCCCTGTACCTTTTGCAGAATATCAGCCTGTCCCTGATGTTTTTCCTGGAGAAAAGTGGCTTCTTTGCTGCCCTTCTTGACACCAGGCCATCCTCCAAACGTCTTCGTCTCACTGTGTGTGCAGATGCACTCACACCTGCCTGCTGCCATTCCTGAGCAAGCTCTCCTCTGGTGGTGCCCCGATCCCGCGCTGAATCAACTTTAGGAGACGGTCCTGGCACTAGCTGGACTTTCTTAGGCACCTTGAAGCCTTCTTCACAACAATTCAACCTCTCTCCTTGAAGTTCTTAATGATTGATTTAGGTGCAATCTTAGCAGCAGCAATATTCGTTCCTGTGAATCCCTTTTTGTGCAAAGCAATGATGACTGCATGTGTTTCCTTGCAGGTATCCATGGTTAACAGAGGAAGATTTGATGTGTTGATTTTCCTCTGAAGACGTGCTTGGCACGAAAGGACTAAGGAAATCAACACGCTGTGACGTCATGCCACTGGAGTCACGTGTTGGTCCGGCAGCCATCTTAACTAATGGTCAGTGCACCTATTTTATCTTTTACTGTCATTTTTGGATTTAAATAAAATTGATTGATTTGGAAATACTACACTATGGGCACCTTTCTTATGGCTTCTTTATGGAGCCTTTAAGCTTGAGAACCTGTGGAGAGTACAAGTCTGACCCAGTATCCAGAGGAAGGGAATCCCTGTAAACAGGTGGCTGACCCTATCCATCCTAAAGGGGACCTCTGGAGCTAAGCAGACATCATTCATTGATCGCAGTGTTGCCCATTCCTAGACGGATGTTCCAGATACACCTACCACACATCACTAAGTGCCCTGAGGTGGATATATTAATGCGCATAATCCATGCGCATCTGGTAAGTGTGCAATCCTACCATTTCTTCAAAGCACCATAATATCGACATCGGCTTGCTCCTGGATTTATCCTGTTTATAGAATGATCCATATCTGAATTCCACTGCAATTATATTTATATTTATGCACTTTGCTGGAGGAAGAATAATGATTTCCAGCACCACCCTCCTTTTAAAGATTCCAGTCTGTTATTCTAACTCAGTCAGCATGACAGAGTGATCTCCAGCCTTGTTCTCATAAACAGTGACGCCTGTGTAAACAAGAGAATCACTGATATAATGTCAGCAGGTCTTTTATGTCAGGGCTGAAATGCAGTGGAAATTTTTTTTTGATTAAGTTAATTTTCATGGCAAAGAGGGACTCTGATTAATTGCAATTCATCGGATCACTCTTCAAAATATTCTGGAGTATATGCAAATTGCCATTATAAAAACTGAGGCAGCAGACTTTATGAAAATTAATATTTGTGTCATTCTCAAAACGTTTGGTGAAGGCTGTATATGCATCCATGGGCAGCATAGCTTTCTGTGCTGAGAGTATGCCCCCAGCAGAGTGACAGACTGTCAAAGCCAGCTCTCGGTCCATACTAATGAGCCGCAGTTGGTGGGACCTGCTTCCAATCATGTGACCACCGCATTTTATATTGTAGCACTTTACAATAGGGAACATATATACAAAGTTACTAGGCTTTCTCTTTAGGGCTTGTTCACACCATTAATCACACAAGAATGTATGGTGTATTCCTGTGTGATTCACATGTGATCTGGGAGCAGTGCGATTTCAACAGATTCATTTGAATGAGCTGAAATCACACTGGACAGCAGCAAAAGTAGTGTGTGTTCTCCTTTACAAGACGCAGAGCAACTGAATCGTATTGATGGTACCATGTGATCTGGTGCAGGAAAAATGCAATGTATTTACGACCTGCATTTGGAGTGCAGTGCATTTCGAACATGGCACAGGAAATATGCAGAAATGCAAGTTTCCCACACAGCATTCTGGTGTGAACTGGCCCTTAATTCAGTGTGAGCATTTTTCAATCGTACCAAGCAAAAGAGTATAACAGCAACGGATCATTTTCCAGCAACTCACTTTTCTATTAGGATCTTATCAATATCTGGCCGCAGGCATAGCTTATTCAGAAATCGCTCAAAAATTTCGAGGGTAAATTCCTCTGGTTTAATAGACTCACCCTGAAAGGGATAGAAGAAGATCATGTCCAGTATTATTTAAGACTGCAATACTAAGCTGAAATGGCAGAATGAAAGCAAACAAAAAAAAAAAAAAAAGCAAAAGCATAACATTCAGTCAAATGACAATTATGCGAATATTTTGACCAAGTAAACAAATCTGTGAGGCAAAGCTGCAAACCGCTGTCAAGGGGTTTTGTTTTGCCTTTCTCTGAACCAAAACTGCTGGGGTCTATGAGATGTTAAACTTGAGGGATGTGTTCTCTTTCATCTTAATAAAAGCAGAAGTCCTGGCAAAAAGCTAAATACAAAATTAAACAACTACAGCGGGGGATATTTATCAATTCTCTCACACAGGAAAAGATCATGCACATGCCCACAAGGGGGCCATCCAACATCTAGAAACGCTGTAAACATTTCCCAGGGACCTGCAGATGTTGTGTACAGCCGCCTATAAGGAGCAGTTACAAGAAGCACCTGTATGTACAGCACAGATGCGTGCACTGAATGCTGACAGTCTTCATTCGGGTCATATGTCCATTATTATTATACAGTATTTATAAAGCGCCAACAGTTCGCTGAGCGCTGTCCATGTGCGTGCATTATGCAACCGCTGGTATATAAATCTGAAAACCTCAGACCTGAACAGTTTCACAGGATTGTCATCCTTATACTTGCACTGCTATATGGTAGATCACTCATCCGGAACAAGCAAATTCATAGAAGGTGTTCTTGGGGAAACAGACTGAGCATACAGAAATTAAAGAACATTTCACATTCCTGGTATGTGCCTCCTGTACCATGTACTTCTATGAAAATGTATCCTGTTCTCTTTGTATTGCTTCCTTTGTGTAAAATCCTTGGTGTTCCTGCCAGTCCCTCTGCTTTCCTATTAAAACTGACCACACTAAGCAAAGAACACAGCTTGGTTAGTTCTCTAGCAGTGCTGGGAACTCTGCTCTTTTCCAAATGATCAGACTTCTGCTGACACCCCCTCCTTTGCACTCCCATTCATTGGGAAGACCACTGTCCTGCAGTTTCTCCTCCCCAGCATTTATGCAGCTGAGAACAGAAGCTACGTAATCACTTCTCAAAAAGGGATAAAATTAATTTATCATTTTTTTATATGCACACACAAATATTTTGCATTTCACTTCTATTTTAAACTGAATGGGGTGTTTTACAAGGTGAGGGTTTACAATCACTTTAAGTGAGAACGTAGAACAGACAGGTCATAGGATCAAACCCAGACTATATTTGGGACTTTGGCCTGTAAATTCCTCTTAAAGTGGATCTTTGCCAGAAGCGAAGTCTGCCTCCCCGCAGGCTACACCCCTCAGGTGCCAACATTAGGGTGCATGTGTAGATGTCCTCATGGGCTCTGCCCATCCTTCGGGGTCCTGGCAGAGCCCCTGGGTACAACTGTGCACACATTGGTGGTTTACAGCTCACGCGTGAAAACAGATGTTCCCTGGTTGCAGTCTCTGCATGTGTGTGGGAAACCCTCCAAGTGCATAGATACCCAGAGGGCCCAGTGCATGCTTAGATGTGTCTCTCAGGGCTCTCTCAGTATCCAAGAGCTGCGGCACACATGAGCACACAGAGGGGGGCAGGGGGACACTCTCACCTATGCAAGAATTTTGGAAGTGCTATAATGTAATGAAATAAAGCTTATTTTAATAAAAGAATAAATACACATACTGTACACACATACACGCACTGTATATAAAAAATGTTTTTTTGCTTGAGAGAGAGGCAGGGGGGAGGAGGAGACAAATATGTCCGAAAGGGTGAAGATCCACTTTAAGCCACAGGCATCATCGCTACATGTAAAAAAAAAACATACTTTGAGGTTGGACTTGCAAGATACCTTGGCTTTTTTTTTTTTTTTAATTGCCTATTTCTAGATTGTGACCATGCTGATCAGATCTGACTGTACATCAAATAGGTTGTTGAAAGCCGAGCTCCAAACAGTCACTGAAAAGATTTTACATCATTCATAAAAATAGGGATCTATTCTTATTAAAACAGATTCAAGTTGATTGAAAGAAGTGCAGTACCTCTAGCTGTGTCCCGTTTTGAAAAATTAATACTGCATAACGTTATAAAGACAATATCTGCAGGTTTGTTACAAAAGGAAAGATTATGAATAATACCCTATTAAAGTTCAGTGCACAGGACTCCAGCGCAGTCTCTACTCTTTTCTTGTCAGCGGCAAACATCTTAAGGATGCTAAAAAAAAAAAAAAAAAAGTACAAAAAAAAGCAGTACAACAGGTTCATAATTATAGCGGACAAAGGGTTCAGGTTTCAAAGAAAATTTAAAAAAATTATTTGCCATTTTAGTAGCAACTGATAATCTGTTTACTTAGCTGATACCTACAGATATCAGATGACGAGGTTATTAGCTTGTAATTTAAAAGTCTATAAGTGCTCCTGGTTGATGACAACTACAGGCCTATGCTTGGAAAGGGATCTATATCTCTGTTTTTCTATAACTGGGATCACAGAAAAAGTTCTTAACTTTTTACTGTGTTCCTCAAACTATTCTTGAAACATTTTTGCAGTAAGGTACAGCCCATTATCTTGCTAAAAGAGGCTACTGCCATCAGGGAATTCCGTTTCTATGATGAAAGGGTGTACTTGGCCAGCAACAATGTGTAGGTAAATGGTATGTGTCAAAATAATATCCACATGAATGACAAAACCCAGGGTTTCCCAGCAGAACATTGCCCAAGGTATCAAACTGCATCTGCGGGCTTGCCTACTTCCTGCAGTGCATCCTGGTGCCATCTCTTCCCCAGGTAAGTAGCACACACTCGCCCGGCCATCCACATGATGTAAAAGAAAGCATTATTCATTAGACCAGTCCACCTTCTTCCATTGCTCTGTGGTCCAGTTTCAATACTCAATTCAAAATAAAATAAGCATAGTTCTGACTGATACAAATATCCTCCAATGAAACGGGTCTACGTTTTGATCATGACAGCAGATGTCACCATATCACTAATGTATGCATACTGATATGTATGAAATCTCTTTGAAAGTGGATTTTTTTCCCCCCTTTAAAGAGGTGTACTACAGTGTACAGCACTGTGATGGCCAAGTTTGCCAGCTCAGGAATGCATAGGTGTTTCATGAATCCCCCCACAGGCAGTCCCATTAATTTCAATTGGGATGCAGCAGCTGCATGGACGCAACCACTACTCCCAATTTGACAGCTGTGCAAGTGTCAGCGCACAACCCAAAATGCAGTGTTGCGTGTTCAGGGCTGTGCACCTACACCCACATGGTAGTCAAATTGGGAACACAGGTTCTGTCAGGATGCTGCGGCTGCACAAATTGAAACAAATGGGACTGCCTGCATAGGGGATGTACAGAAAACCTGTGCATCCCTGTCAGGGCAGACACGGCCCTCACATGAGCCCAAGGGCTCTTTCATACTGGCAGCCAGGGCAGTAGAAACACCACCTCCTGGCCACCCCATGGAGTTTATCATCACAGCATGACAGGACTGCGGGCTGCAGTTTTTGACAGGCAGCACAATATGTCAAATGCAGGGATTAGAATCAATGGGCACACCCCACGACCGTGAGCCAAATACTTGCCCCACAGTCCCACAATGTAGAATTGTCATTTGGAAATTAAGAAAAAAAAAAAAAGAGAGAGAACAGGCAGTAGTACCTCCTGAAAGCCTGCTAGCCCCTGCTATGCTGCCATCTGCGATCCACTTAGACATGTAAGTAAAGTTCAGTATACACAGCTCTTCAGCAAATATGCTAACCTGCCAATGTATGACACCTGAGCAAGCAGTTTTCATGCAGTAGTTCTCATATTAAAAATAGATATACTAATGCAGGCTATAGACGGTTCGTTTATCGGCCGAATTTTCATCTGAAAGAATAATCGGCCGATATTCGCACCGTTAGTGGGGCAATGTCGTTGGCCGATTTTCACGGTTCCTCCTCATTTCTTTTATTGGTCATGCTGGAAAATTTACTAAAAACGGCCAATTTTCGTAAGTATTGGTGGCAACAGAACTACCGATTTTTTGTTTTTCGGCCGAAAACTCAGCCGATAAACGAACCGTCTATGGCCTACATAAGAGGAGAATATTACTCACTTCTTGACTGGTATTCGTCCATCCTGATTCACCTGGAGTTTCAGCTTGCTGTAACTGAAAGATGACAGAACTATTTAAAGTAGAACTCAAAGTAAACTGCTAATCACAGTTGAACATGAATATAACACACACATAAGCTCTACAAAGCAAGAATGTAAGAAATGAATTGAAAACAATGAAATACTGTACTTTATGAGCTGAGCTGATATGAGCTCCTGTTGTATCTACAGGACAGGTAAAGCAGAATCTTCCCAGTGGGACAAATAAAACTGACAGGGGGTTTATCAATTCCTACTCCACCCAAAAGGAAATGTGTGGATTTAGATGCATATAAAAGATCTATGTTGTACAATCCCCACTTTCTTCAACCGTTACTAAATCTCACCTATCAATAACTCCAGGTTTTCTCCAGTGACAGGACACATGTTCTCTGTCAAAGTGCAGGATCTGTGTTTTGGAAGAGCCACTGATTGGCTGGCTCTGCATGAATGGCACTCTTTGACAGAGAGCACATGAGTCACAGCTGCAACTGTGTTCTTTTGCCAGCAGCCAGAGCGAACCTGGGTGTTGACAGACAAGTTTTACAGAGGTTTTAGTAGTCCTTTAGGACATCAGGGAGGTATAAAATGGATTCAATTTAGATTAGGCTTTAGGTTTATTTCAAATAGAAGCAGTTTGCAAGTGCTGGTAATCTTTCATTTTGGCCAGTTATCACAGAATAAAAAAGAAATCATACTAAGGGTGCACCCAACCGGTCACAGTTGAACTGAACCATGCCTGAGTTCGATAGTCCTCCCTCTCTGCTGGTCTGCAAGCATACGGAGCTACAAGCAAGTGTTCCCGAGCACACTTATATCATCAATTCTGCTAACCAGACCAAGTGAACCCTACTTCTGTGCTCAGTGACCTATGGAGAGGTTCTGTGCCCTGGCACAGTTTGCACTCAAATTGAAGAGAACCATACCGGGACCATCTCTTCTGGGTGGTCCCAGGAATGGTACACTTAACCGTTCCCAGGCACAGTTCATAGCACTCACACTGCACAAATGAACTGGACCGGACCAAGGGGGAGAACAATGCCCACGCTCGGTTAAAACCGCTCTGTGTGAGTGCACCCTAACATTAGTCGCAACAAAACATTTCACTGCATGTTAGGCAACCAATGGACATACGATAGCAGTCTAAAAAACATGCAGTTTTTAAACGGAATGGTTCATTTGTCAAAGAAAGATCTATAGAGGCCAAACACTATACTATCTGTACAATGTCTGTAAATAATCATCAAGATTTACAGAAAATATGTAATCTGGGGCATATCCAAACAATCATTTAAGTTTCTATCCAATCAGAAAGACCCTTGAAGTATAGTTAGAGCTAAAACGAACCATAAAATTAGATTGCAACATGTATGTATAATAAGACAAACATTTCTTAAATGAAAGCTCAGCACTAGCTCTGCATTTGATGGAGTGCAGTCTCTACTAGTAGAGCAGGGAGATGTGCCTTTGAGTGGCTCAAATGAATAGGTAATTAAAGCGATATTAAAAGGTTCTTTCTGTTTATGTTTGTTTTTTTACATAACAAACATGTTGTACTTACCTGCTCTGTGCAGTGGTTTTGCACACAGCAGCCCAGATCCTCCTCTTCTAGGGTCCCTCGTTGACACTCCTAGTTCCCTCCCCCTGACCTGTGTCCCCAATAGCAAATCACTTGCTATAGGGACGCTGGTACATGCTAGCTCCTGAGCCCTGCTCTTTGTGTCCATAAGACACAGAGCTGTGGCTTGGCCCGGCCCACACACTCTCCTCATTGGCTCACTAGCTGTGATTGACAACAGTGGGAGCCAATAGCTGTCTCTGCCAATGAGGAGAGAGACTCAGGACAGCTGAGGCTCCTGTGCACATCCTTGGATTGACAGGAGGCTCAGGTGTGTATTAGGAAAGCTGTGGGGGGAGCAGCATACAGAAGCTTTTTTGCCTTCATGCATAGAATGCATGAAGATAAAAAGAAAATTTCAGCCTTTACAACCACTTTAACCGAATAACTACAACAGAAAAAATAAAACCTACGCTTTTTGCAGAAACGAGTTCCGAGATGAATTCTGTGCCAAAATATTTGTGGCCAGTTTAAATAGTCCTTCTGTCCAAACCTGAAACATACAAAAAGATAAGTAAGATATCGTAAAAGTCTTTTATATGTCCTAAAAGAATGTTCTGTCCAGTTTTACCTTTGCTGTATCCTCCTGAACAGCCATGAAGTTGAGGAAATTGATGTTAACCATGTCCGTGCCATATACGACTGTAACAAGTTTATCTTCAGGACGTTGCTCAGCTGACGTAAAGCCTAAAATTTCCCTCATACGGAAGTCCTACCACAGAGAGAAAAATGCAGTAAAACATAAATAAATGACAAGGCAAACTAAAAGTAATACATAGCAATTAAAGAAAAGAATTAAACGTGCCTGTGCATGAATCATGGACTATAATCTCTCCGGCAACAAAGCAGTTGGCGGTGATTACATAACCTATTAGGACAACATTGCCACAAATGTTTATGCTTCAGTTTTATCCTGCTCCATGAATTTTATTTTGGGTTGGGGTTAGGGAATTTCCTTTTGTCTGCGATAGAGCACAATCAGTATAAAGATTTCATTTAATGGGAAATCAAATCAAGAATTAAAACTGAAAGCTGAACTCAGAGTAAGCTATTTAAGTACAGGAGAGGGGCATGTACAACTGGCTGGAGGCTGTAGTCCAGCTTTAAAGCTCAACTAAATGTCACCAGTGTCAAACTGGTGGCCCTCCAGCTGTTGCGAAACTCCCATGAGGCATTGCAAGATTGACAGTTACAAGCATGACTCCCAAAGGCAGAGGCATGATGGGACTTGTAGTTCCGCAACAGCTGGAGGGCCGCCAGTTTGACACCCCTGCACTATGTGATGCACATGAATCATAAAGTAAACAAAAACACTTCTTTTACTTTTCCTGGCTGAGCATAATCCTTCTTCATTTGTGTCTCATATGCTTACCCTCCTAGACACTGCAGCTCTTTTTTATCCTACTGTAATGCAATAAAGCACAGCCTGTATGGAAGTGGCAACTCAGCTTTGATTTCAGGATCAGTACAGCATCGTTGCCACCCATCACAGAAATTCACTGGCAGGCTCACCAAGGTATTTGTGAGACGCTTATATGTATATAATTATGTGCTTCAGCACATATTTTTTATGGAAGTCCATAGTTCTACTTTTTGTAAATCAACTCCAGATGTGTTATAATGACTGCTTGATTAAATAACAAACATAACTTTGGTGTCATGCTGTATAGTATTAAACAAACTACTGCATACATAATTCATATGAATTTTTAAGCAGTACTCCAAGCACACAGCCAATACACCCCCCTTGTAATTCAGTTTATCCCAGTCTTGCAATTTTCATATCCCTGCCACACTGCATAGTCAGAAAGAGAATTGCAAGTTTCACATTTATAGCTTCCTGTGTCACCTGCCTAATAACCAAAGGTCTGAGAAGACAGACTTCCCCTCTCTTGGTGATATCAACTCATTTATACAATTATACCTGCTGTTAACTCTAGAACGGTAGGGCCTCGAGGATACGGATACCGTCCAGTGTGATAGTAGTAGGATGGGCCTTGGAGAAAATGAGACAAGAAATGCACTATATTGCCAAAAGTATTGGGGGCCTGCCCTCCAAATCACTGGATTCAGGTGTTCCAATCACCTCCATAGCCACAGGTGTAAAACATCAAGCACTTAGGCATGCAGACTGCTTCTACAAACATTTGTGAAAGAATGGATTTCTCTCAGGAGCTCAGTGAATTCAAGCGTAGTACCATGATAGGCTGCCACCTGTGCAATAAGTTCATCCATGAAATGTCCTTGCTACTAAATATTCCACAGTCAACTGTTAGTGGTGTTATAACAAAGTGGAAGCAACTGGGAACAACAGCAACTCAGCCACGAAGTGGTAGGCCATGTAAAATGACAGATCGGGATCAGCACATGCTGAAGCGCACACTGCGCAGACGTCGCCAACTGTCTGCAGAGTCAATAGCTAAAGACCTCCAAACTTCATGTGGCCTTCAGATTAGCACAACAGTGCGTAGAGAGCTTCATGGGATGGGTTTCCATGGCCAAGCAGCTGCATCCAAGCCTTACATCACCAAGTGCAAAGCAAAGCGTCGGATGCCGTGGTGTAAAGCACGCCGCCACTGAACTCTAGAGCAGTGGAGACTTGTTCTCTGGAGTGACGAATCACGCTTCTCTGTCTGGCAATACAATGGACGTGTCTGGGTTTGGTGATTGCCAGAACGGTACTTGCCTGACTGCATTGTACCAAGTGTAAAGTTTGATGGAGGGGGAATTATGGTGTGGAATCGTTTTTCAGGAGTTGGGCTTGGCCCCTTAGTTCCAGTGAAGGGAACTCTTAGGGCTTCAGCATACCAAAGACATTTTGGACAATTTCATGCTCCCAACTGCACAGAGTCCTGACCTAAACCCCCTGGAACACCTTTGGGATGAATTAGAGCGGAGAGTGCAAGTCAGGCCTTCTCGTCCGCCATCAGTGCCTGACCTCACAAATGTGCTTCTGGAAGAATGGTCCAACCTTCCCATAGACACACTCCTAAACCTTGTGGACAGTCTTCCCAGAAGAGCTGAAGATATTATAGCTGCAAAGGGTGACCAATCCTATATTGAACCCTATGGACTAAAACTGGGATGCCAATAAAAGTTCATGTGTGTGTAAAGGCAGGCGTCTCAATACTTTTGGCAATATAGTGTAAGTTGGAGAAAAAAATGGGGTATTATTTATTTATATATATATATTTATTACACACACACACATATATATATATATATATATATATATACACACACACACACATTATATATATATATACACATATACATATACACATACACGCGCGCACACACACACACACACACACACACACACACACACACACACACACACATACACATATATATATATATACACAAGACCTCCTTATTTCTAGTTCCCTGGTCTCCTCCTCCCATGCCCGCCTCCAGGACTTCTCCAGGGTGTCACCCATCCTCTGGAACTCCCTGCCCCAACCCATCAGATTATCACCTACTCTCCTCTCCTTTAGGTGCACCCTGAAAACCCATCTCTTCAGGGAAGCCTACCCCACCCCCTGCTAACTTGCCGACCTCCTCCACTCTTCCTACCACTCCATCCCCCACAGCTATCTCCTCCTGTACCACTATCCCCTCCCTCCTAGATTGTAAGCTCGAAAGAGCAGGGCCCTCAATCCCCTCATGTTTTGCATTGTATTGGTATTGTTCTGTCATATGTTCTGTCCCCCTTTGTAATGTACAGCGCTGAGCGAACTATCGACACTTTATAAATACTGTAGAATAATAATATTACACACACACGTGTGTGTGTGTGTATGTATATAGGCTCATTCACACCATGGTACAGAGACTTCAGTTTTCCGGCAAACATTCTGCATGGCACAACAAAATCAATTGTTCTCTATGCATCCTGTTCACACCACAACACTATTATCATCTGCAGATTTTTTTATCTGCAGAAATCTGCAACGTGTATAAAATTCATTGTAGTGAACATGTAAACTGATGTCTCTGCAAGTGATATCTTCACGTCCGTTTCCATCAATTTGTCTGCACATATGGCGTGAACGAGGCCTAAAGCTATAAAAGATATATAGAAGTACAATTACATAAAAGACTAATCTATAAAAAAAGACAAGCCTTCTCTAGCAAAATATTAGAGAATGGGATGTTTGTAGGATGTACTAATTCTGGCTAATTAGAACCATCTTTGCGGGATAAACAAATTAACCCTTTTGTAAGTTCTTTAATAATCTTTTCTGAGAACAATCAATTGTAAATCCCAGCAATACCTGGCTTGCACAGAAGATGGAACCAAAGTACAGACTTCTATATCACCAAATATTTTTATATACGTTTACAGGGGTTAGACAAAAAAAAATGGAAACATTACATGATTTGCAGGTGTGAAAGTAACATGTTTTGCTTTGAAAGCAGAACTGATGTAACACTCTTACTTCCGCTATGTGATGAGACACCTAGCTATCAGATGGGAAGCCTTGCTTTCGTCTTTCACTGTGTGTGCTGCTAATAATACGGAGTCATGTCAGTTTACTGAGCTTCAAGGAGGGCAAACTGTTGGTGCCCGCTTAGCTGGTACCTCTGTGACTGAAATTGTCAATTTATTTGCGGTGTCGTGAGATACAGTATCAAAGGTTGTAACGGCATATACAGTTTCCAGGGAAAGGTCGTCTGATAAGCATAAGACAAATGACATTGTGCAGGATTGTGACTCCGGAATAAGAAAACAACTGCTGCTAATCTGCAGAGCTCAATCTCAGTCTTCACTATTCGCACAATCAGTGAATGAGGAGAGTGAGGCTACCCACTTGTTAGCTAGGTGTCTCATCACACAGTGGAAGCAAAAGAAGGTTACATCACTTCCACTTTCAATTCGAAACAAGTCATTACTTTCACACCTGCTAATCATGTAGTGTTTCTATTTATTTGTACAACCCCTATACCTCCTAAACCAAAGGGGAAGCTTATCCAGTAGCTTATCATACTTACTGTCAAGTGTCTTTAATTAATTATAATGGCAACACATCAGCCACTCTTCAGACAAATGTAAATAGTAAACTCCTATCTGGCCAGTCTTTGTACAGGTGACATACAGTGAGGAACAGAAGTATTTGAACACCCTGCGATTTTGCAAGTTCTCCCACTTAGAAATCATGGAGGGGTCTGAAATTCACATTGTAGGTACATTCCCACTCTGAGAGACAGAATTAAAAAAAAGAAAATTCAGAAAATCACATTGTATGATTTTTAAAGAATTTATTTGTCTTGCACTGCTGAACATAAGTATTTGAACACCTGAGGAAATCAGTGTTAATATTTTGTACAGAAGCCTTTGTTTGCAATTACAGAGGTCAAACGTTTCCTGTAGTTCTTGACCAGGTTTGCACACACTGCAACAGGGATTTTGGCCCACTCCTCCACACAGATCTCCTCTAGATCTGTCAGGTTTCGGGGCTGTCGCTGAGCAACACAGAGTTTCAGCTCCTCCAAAGATGTTCTATTGGATTTAGGTCTGGAGACTGGCTAGACCACTCCAGAACCTTGATATGCTTCTTACGGAGCCACTCCTTGCTTATCCTGGCTGTGTGCTTCGGGTCGTTGTCATGTTGGAAGACCCAGCCACGACCCATCTTCAATGCTCTGACTGAGGGAAGGAGGTTGTTGCTCAAAATCTCACAATAAATGGCCCCATTCATCCTCTCCTTAATACAGTGCAGTCGTTCTGGCCCCTTCGCAGAAAAGCACCCCCAAAGCATGAGGTTACCACCCCCATGCTTCACAGTAGGGATGGTGTTCTTGGGATGCAACTCATTCTTTCTCCTCCGAACACGACGAGTGAAGTTTAGACCAAAAAGTTCTACTTTGGTCTCATCTGACCACATGACTTTCTCCCATGCCTCCTCTGGATCATCCAGATGGTCATTGGCAAACTTCAGATGGGCTTGGACATGTGATGACTTCAGCAGGGGAACCTTCTGTGCAATGAATGATTTGAAACCATGACGACGTAGTGTTCTACCGACAGTGACCTTTGAAACTGTGGTCCCAGCTGTCTTCATGTCATTGACCAGCTCCTCCCTTGTAGTTCTGGGCTGATTCCTCACCTTTCTTATCATCAGTGATACCCCATGAGGTGAGATCTTGCATGGAGCCCCAGTCCGAGGGAGACTGACAGTCGTCTTTGGCCTCTTCCATTTTCTAACAATTGCTCCAACAGTTGATCTATTTTCACCAAGCTGCTTGGCAATTGCCCCGTAGCCCTTTCTAGCCTTGTGGAGGTCCACAATTTTGTCTCTGGTGTCTTTTGACAGCTCTCTGGTCTTGCCCATGGTAGCAGTTGGCGTCTGACTGACTGTGGGGTGGACAGGTGTCTTTAAAGAGCTCAGACAGGTGCTATTAAGTTAGATTAATGAGTGGAGTAGAGGTGGACTTTTTAAAGGCACAGTAACAGGTCTTTGAACATCTAAGAATCAGCAAGAATTCTGGCTCTCAAATACTTATGTTCAGCAGTGCAAGACAAATTCTTTAAAAATCATACAATGTGATTTCCTGAAATTTTTTTTAAATTCTGTCTCTCAGAGTGGGAATGCACCTACAATGTGACTTTCAGACCCCTCCATGATTTCTAAGTGGGAGAACTTGCAAAATCGCAGGGTGTTCAAATACTTCTGTTCCTCACTGTATTACAAGATCTCGTAACCCCAAGCTCCCCAGTCAGGAGTTTTTCTTTTGTACAGGTGACAAAAGTCTGGTGCATCAGTTCCAGAAATCTGTCACCATTCTGAACAACTGTGATTTGATTTAAAGTGTTACTAAACCGAGAAGCATGCATTCACTATATCTGGTCTCCCACAGTACACAGAACATGGAAATGCAATTATTTTAGTAAATATAAACTGCTAAATACCTTTTCTGATCAGTAGTTAGAGCAGTCTTGTGACTTCTATCACTGTCCAGCAGAGCACTAGCTAAAGCTTGGAGGAGTTTTCTTTCTGCTCTAGGAGGATGGCAATCCCCAGATCTGTCTGGACAGTGCTGATTGGCCCTGTGCTGATCACATACACTCTTCCAAGAAGAAGCAAAAAACCTCTCTAGCAATACACAGCAAACTAAGCATGTGCATGCCTATGGTTCAGTCTGAAGATAAGAGGTGGTCGCTTGAAAAAGGGGAGGAACAGAATAGAAAAAATCAAACAGCCTTTTTACACAATGCGAAGGATTAACCCCTTAGGTTCCACAGTGAGTATAACAAGCATGCTTTACTGCATATATAGACTGATTTTACTGTTGTGGGTTTAGCGACACTTTAACTAAACCACAGAAGTAACAAGTTCTTGAATCACAGAAACAGTTAACACAATGTGTAGTCACTGCAACACAAAGACAGACCTGGCCAAGGCTGAATGGTCTAACTATGTTATATGGCTAGTCAATCAGAAAATTTAAAGCTAAGCTGATATTTATTTTTTAAAGAATATTTAGTTAATCATGTGCTCCCTGATGGATTTAAAGTGAGACACCTGCCAAAACTTTATTAGTTTTGGAGAGGATGGGGAAATCTTAGAGTTTATGTTTCTACATGCTTGTTGATGCGAGTTCTCCTCTTCTTCACAACCCTGTTTCTATGTAGAATTTATAATTGAGTTTAGGTGTTGCCAGTGAAAAAACAGTTAATGCTATAGCATGCAACTATTTTAGACAACTGTACACTTGCAAACATGTGGCAATTTAGGGAAGGGCCTTTTCTGTTCCAAATAGTCATCTCCTTCAAGTGTGATGAGTTTACTGTGTAGTAAGTGGGTTGTGTAGGACTGCAACCTCAACTTCCCGCTCTCAGATACGCTATTCTGGCTGAATGGCACAAGGAAGGGGGGGTTTGTATTCCATATAAATATCAACACCCATAGTTTTGGAATGGGAATTCCAACAAGTTTATATTCAGGTGAAACGCAAAAAATTAGAATATCGTGCAAAAGTTCATTTATTTCAGTAATGCAACTTAAAAGGTGAAACTAATATATGAGATAGACTCAATACATGCAAAGCAAGATCTTTCAAGCCGTGATTTGTCATAATTGTGATGATTATGGATTACAGCTCATGAAAACCCCAAATCCACAATCTCAGAAAATGAGAATATTGTGAAAAGGTACAATATTCTTGGCTCAAAGTGTCCCACTCTAATCAGCTAATTAAGCCATAACACCTGCAAAGGGTTCCTGAGCCTTTAAATGGTCTCTCAGTCTGGTTCCGTAGGAATCACAATCACGGGAAAGACTGCTGACCTGACAGTTGTGCAGAAAACCATCAGTGACACCCTCCATAAGGAGGGAAAGCCTCAAAAGGTAATTGCAAAAGAAGCTGGATGTTCCCAAAGTGCTGTATCAAAGCACATTAATAGAGAGTTATGTGGAAGGGAAAAGTGTGGAAGAAAAAGGTGCACAAGCAGCAGGGATGGAGAGGATTGTCAGGAAAAGGCCATTCAAAAGTGGTGGGGACTTTCACAAGGAGTGGACTGAGGCTGGAGTCAGTGCATCAAGAGCCACCACACACAGACGGATCCTTGACATGGGCTTCAAATGTTGTATTCCTCTTGTCAAGTCGCTCCTGAACAACAAACAACATCAGAAGCATCTTACCTGGGCTAAAGAAAAACAGACCTGGTCTATTGCTCAGTGGTCCAAAGTCCTCTTTTCTGATGAGAGCAACTTTTGCATCTCATTTGGAAACAAAGGACCCAGAGTATGGAGGAAGAATGGAGAGGCACACACTGCAAGATGTTTGAAGTCCAGTGTGAAGTTTCCACAGTCTGTGTTGATTTGGGGAGCCATGTCATCTGCTGGTGTTGGTCCACTGTGCTTCAATAAGTCCAGGGTCAACACAGCCATCTACCAGGAGATTTTGGAGCACTTCATGCTTCCTTCCACAGACGAGCTTTATGGGGATGCTGACTTCATTTTCCAGCAGGACTTGGCACCTGCCCACACTGCCAAAAGCACCAAAACCTGGTTCAATGACCTTGGGATTACTGTGCTTGATTGGCCAGCAAACTCACCTGACCTGAACCCCATAGAGAATCTATGGGGCATTGCCAAGAGAAAGATATGAGACTGAACAATGCAGAAGAGCTAAAGGCCGCTATTGAAGCATCCTGGTCTTCCATAACACCTCAGCAGTGCCACAGGCTGATAGCTTCCATGCCACGCCGCATTGCTGCAAAAGGGGCCCAAACCAAGTACTGAGTACATATGCATGCTTATACTTTTCAGAGGTCCGATATTGTTCTATGTACAATCCTTGTTTTATTGATTGCATGTAATATTCTCATTTTCTGAGATTGTGGATTTGGGGTTTTCATGAGCTGTAAGCCATAATCATCACAATTATGACAAATCGCGGCTTGAAAGATCTTGCTTTGCATGTAATGAGTCTATCTCATATATTATTTTCACCTTTTAAGTTGCATTACTGAAATGAACTTTTGCACGATATTCAAATTTTTCGAGTTTCACCTGTATAAGTGTAGTTAGTCATGAGTCCACAAATGAATGGCCATAATATGAATGTATGCGAGCACAGTCACAGTTGCTTATAATATTCACATGCTCTGCTTCTTGTTTTGCTGTGCCACACAACAGTGGTGCTTTACAGGTCCTCTTTCACAATGTGAATCTATGAGTTGGCTGAAAACAATGAACTTCCTATGGGGCTGATCTCTTAGCTTAACAGTTGTTGAAGTGCGAAACTGGCCGTACGCTAATCGAAATTAAGCTGATTCATCAGGGACCATCAGAATTTCGATCAGGGTGTGGCTGTCCTTTCTTGCCAGATGTTAAAGAAAAAATTTTTAACTGATCAGTGACTGCAGCCCACTGATCAGTGTGTTCTGACAGCAGCTGTCAAAATACAAGGTCTTGGCAAGGAGATTCGCTGGCTGAACAAAAAAAAAAACCCCCACTAACTGCCAACTATTGCCAACTTAAAGTATAACTAAAGGCAATTTTTTTTTCTTTTGTAGTTTTGGATAAATTGCAGCGGGATTAGAACACCTGTCAGTTTTTATTGCTGTCTGTGCCCCTGTTAGAGAGATTGACCCTATGGGGTTTATTTACTAAAGCTGGAGAGTCCAAAATCAGACTCCCTTCTGCATAGAAACCAATCAGCTTCTAACCTCAGCTTGTTCAATGAAGCTTTGGCAATGAAACCTGGAAGCTGATTGGTTTCTATGCAGAAGTGAGTCTGATTTTGCACTCTCCAGCTTTAGTAAATAAACCCCTATTTGTCTTGTTCACTATTATCAATAAAAGTGAAAGAAAATCCCATTTTTTGTGTTTTCCCTAGAAAAGTTATAGAAGGAAAATGTTCCAACAGAGACACTAATTCTGGTGACCTGGGGGTCCCCAAGGAAGTCCTTTAATTTGCAGGGATTTCCTCTCATTTTCTGTTTTGGCTATGGAACAGGAAGTAAAATCTCCACATTAGGATAAAAAGAGGGCAAAAATGAGCCATACAGGGGTTATAACCCTCCCTTACTCTATCCAAAATGAAAAAAAAAAAAAAAAAAGTTTTACCTATAGTTATACTTTACTCTATCCAAAACTGAATGTTTTGGCTAGACTTAGAGAAAATCCAGGGCTGTGTTAGAGAGATTTGCCATCACTTTCTGTCACAGTGAAAATGACTGACAAGACAAACAGTGAAGTAAAATCTGCAAATCGCAACACAGACTGCAATAAAAAGCTGACAGGAGCTCTAGCCTTCTACTAAATTTTTATTTCTGTCCTTCACTTCCCCTTTGATGAAACGGTTGTCAATGGGGAATGAAGTGGAAATATTTCTAAAGGAGCCTCAGGTACCAAAAAACTTGATAGGAGATCTAATCCTTTCTCAGCTTATCCAAAAGTAGCTGGAGATACACTTAAAAATGATGTGATCAATGCACAAAAATAAACAAAAAAAACACCTGTCCTCTACAGAAGATACTTGGCCACCTCAATACTGGGCACTTTCACCCCCTTCCTGCCCAGGCCAATATTCAGCTTTCAGTGCTGTCACACTTTCAATGACAATTGCACAGTGATGCAACTGTGTACCCATATTAAATCTTTATCTTTTTTTTCACACAAATAGAGCTCTCTCTTTGTGGTATTTAATCACAGAGTTTTTTTTAGTGTTTGCTACAGAATGAAAAAAAAACCCCCACAAAAAAACCCCAAAACCCTTTTTTTGTATCAGTTATAAAATTTTGCAAATAAGCAGTTTTTCTTCTTCACTGATGTGTACTGATGAGGCAGCACTGATAATCAGTGACAGCACTGAGGAAATGCTGATAACTGGCATTTGTTTACATGTGATCAGCTCTGATTGGACACAAATAAGTTTTTGACTGTTGAGCGTTTTGTAGCTCGAAGCTCAAAAATGTTCAAGTGTGAACAGGACCTAAAAGGCATTTTTTGTTTTTAAATTAAAATAATGAACACGTTATACTTACTTGCTCTGTGCAATGGTATTGCACAGAGCGGTCCTTTTCTTCTTCGCCTGGAGTCCCACACCAATGCTGTCCATTCCTCGACTCCTGCATGCGCCTCCATAGTAAGCTGTGTGCTTTGGAGGCACATATGCAGGTGCTCTTCTGAGCTGGTCTGTGTGCATCCATAGACGCACACAGTGTGACTCGACCCTGCCCCTTGATCCCTCCTCACAGGGTTTGACTGACAGTAGCTGGAGCCAATGGCTCCTGTGAAAGTAAAAGTAAACAGAGAAGAGCTGCAGCCAGATTGAGAAAGGACTCAGGTAAGTGTTTAGAAAGTGGCAGCATGGGGAGGGGCAGCAACAAGTGGTAAAAAGTTTTTTACCTTAATGAATGCATTAAGGTAAAAAGTGTTTTAATTTTATAACCACTTAAATGCTCTACCTCTCCAAAACGTTTTGTGTTGCCTCGGATCTTCAGTCTTCAAAAGCTCTGGTGGCTGAAGACTCTTAATCCTATCAGTGTGCTGCATGACCAGTTCCATGTGGTGCCCCATCCTCACTACCCAGTAATAAAAAGGGACACAGGGGCTCTAAAACCATATCGCACAATGTGGGACCATCCTTCCAAAACACCTGGGAGTGTGTTGGATGCTGGCAGTTTTTCAGCCAAAGAAGCTCTTGAAGAGCATGCAGATTTGAAGCATGTAGAAAGCATTTGCTTTGCATTTTGAAGGAGGTAATTTTGTATTTTGTTTTTTTTTTCATTTTATTTTATGGTGTCACCTTAAAGGGAGAGACTGTAATTGCTGGGCTGCTTAGGATTTCTTTTTGCTGCTAATCTTCAAACATGAAATATAGACATGCTCGTGTGTAAACAGGCACAGTGGCTAAATGATTAGCACTTCCTCCTGGCAGTACTAGGGTCGTTGGTTCGAATCCCAACCAAGGCACCACCTGCCTGGAGTTTGCATGTTCTCCCTGTGCCTGCGTGGGTTACCTCTGGGTACTCCGGTTTCCTCCTACACTCCAAAGACATGCTGGTTGGTTAATTGGATCCTGCCTAAATTGGCCCTAGTATGTGTATGGATGTAAGTTAGGGACCTTAGATTGTACGTCCCTTGAGGGTTAGGGACTGATGTGAATGTACAATATATATGTAAAAGCGCTGCGTAAATTGATGGTGCTATATAAGTACCTGAAATAAATAAATATGTGAAAGTCAGGTAAACAGTCGAGGCAATCACTGGCACAAGGAATGCAGAGGGAAGTTAGGCTGACACACCTCAAACCCCCCCAGTCCCCCCCGCATTCCTTTTGCGGATGCTTGCCTGGGGCAAGTGCTGGGAGCCAGAGACAGGTGCTCACTAACAAAGAAACCATCTCCCTGCGCTAGCTGCGCTGTTGGGCAGCCGTGTGCCGAATGGGGTGCCCTGATCAACATTGCAGCTAGCATTACAGGGCACCTAGGAAGAGGGAACAAAGTACTAAATGTAATTTGTCCCATTCGGAATTGAATACTGTAAAAACAAAACTATCTTACTTCTTTAACATCAGGGTCAGTAAGTCTGGACTGATGGCAGATATCCAATACATATTTACTTCACTTATCAGTTACAATGAAATTAAACAGCAATCACAAAAGTTGGCACTGCAGCCATGTGTACAGCTATCCTAACCAGTTCTGTGGTTTGTTGAAGCTGTACAAATGAGTAGGTAGACACATGAACATTTCCCTGTTGGTAGATTCTAAAAAAAAGCATGCTATACTGGCATACTTGTAGCTGTATAACCAGACAGGCTATTGAGAAATGAGGAAAAAAAAAAAGAAAAGAAAAAAAAAAGGTCCTCCCAAAACACAGTGAAGCACAGTAGAAACTAGAAGGAAAAATGGATTCAATAAAATTTCAGCAAATTTTGGATGGTAACTTGATGCCATCTGTGAAAAAGCTGAAGTTAAAGAGAGGATGGCTTCTACAAATGGATAATGATCCTAAACACACCTCGAAATCCACAGGGGATTACATCAAGAGGCGTAAACTGAAGGTTTTGCCATGGCCTTCACAATCTCCTGACCTCAACATCATTGAAAATCTATGGATAGACCTTAAAAGAGCAGTGCGTGACAGACAGCCCAGAAATCTCAAAGAACTGGAAGACTTTTGTAAGGAAGAATGGGCAAAGATACCTCAAACAAGAATTGAAAGACTCTTGGCTGGCTACAAAAAGCGTTTACAAGCTGTGATACTTGCCAAAGGGGGCAGTACAAGATATTAACTCTGCAGGGTGCCCAAACTTTTGCAGACGCCATTTTTTTGTTTTCTGTTATTTTGAAAGTGTAAATGATGGAAATAAAATCTAACTTTTGTTGACATATTATAAGAATGTCTAATCTGTAATTTGATGCCTTTTGGAGATTTTTCCATCTTTCCTTGGCTTCTTTATGCACATTAATACAAATTTTTAGCTGGGGTGCCCAAACTTTCGATCCCCACTGTAACTTCAAATTGTTCCAGAAAATATGGTCACTCACTGGCGTCCCAAGGGCCAAACGAGCACCCAGAAACAGAGATACCTCCTGATGTTATAACCATCACTTCAGCTAGTTCAGTCAAGCTGGATACTCCCAGTGCAGTGTATGTGGGATACAGTGCAAAATAGATAGCTCTACAGTGTAAATTAGTATGAATTAGGGTTTCTTCACACTGGTTTGGCTGCAGTGCAGGGTACCCACGGAATTCCCATAGACTTCTATTATGTCCCACATTTTTAGTGTGTTCTCTGAAAGTGCAAAAGTAACAGCATGCAAGACTTTTGGTGAGCTTTCAGAAACACACCAAAAATGAAGGACATAATAGACGTCTATGGGAAACTGCAGGTTACCCACACAAAAGGTGGCCATGTGAAAGAATCCTTAAGATTACTTAAAATGGGTGTAACTCAAAAGTGTGCCCCTGTATCCAGTTTCCTTCCAAGAAGCAATAGTAGGATGGTTTAGGATAACAAATAGTCATACACACATGGCTGAATTATAATTATTAGGGTTATACTGTGTGTGTCCATTCCTTCAACAGGTCAATTTTTTTACCAAGTTTGAATCAGTATAAAAAACAAACAAAAAACTGCTCTCACAAAACATATGTGAATGTTCTGTCCTGTGCTCCATGTTCCAGTCATGAATATAAATCGATGGAAGAGGGCAAAGACTCCGTATCATTCTTCAATCCTGGGAGAAACTAAACATTTGCATATCCGATTTACCTACCTACAGTGGATATAAAAAAAAGTCTACACACCCCTGTTAAAAAGTAAGGTTGCTGTGATGTAAAAAAATGAGACAAAGATAAATGATTTCAGAACTTTTTCCACCTTTAATGTGACCTATATACAGTACAACTCAATTGAAAAACAATCTGAAATCTTTTGGGGGGGGGGGGGGGGGGGAGTAAACGTAAAAAAAAACTAAAAACAACGTGGTTGCAGAAGTGTGCACACCCTCTTATAACTGGGGATGTAGCTGTGTTTAGAATTGAGCAATCACATTCAAAATCATGTTAAATAGGAGTCAGTACACACCTGCCATCATTTAAAATGCCTCTGATTAACCCCAAATAAAAGTTCAGCTGTTCTAGTAGGTCTTTGCTGACATTTTCTTAGTCGCATTCTGCAGCAAAACCCATGGTCCGCAGAGAATTTCCGCAGAGAGTTTCCAAAGCATCAAAGGGATCTCATTGTTAAAAGGTATCAGTCAGGAGAAGGGTACAAAAGAATTTCCAAGGCATTAAATATACCATGGAACACAGTCATCATCAAGTGGAGAAAATATGGCGCAACAGTGACATTACCAAAAACTGGACGTCCGTGAAAAATTGATGAAAAAAGACGAGAAGAAAACTGGTCTGGGAGGCTGCCAAGAGGCCTACAGCAACATTAAAGGAGCTGCAGGAATATCTGACAAGTACTGGCAGTGTGGAATATGTGACAACAATCTCCCATATTTTCATATGTCTGGGCTATGGGGTAGAGTGGCAAGACAGAAGCCTTTTCTTACAAAGAAAAACATCCAAGCACGGCTAAATTTTGCAAAAACACATCTGAAGTCTCCCAAAAGCAAGTGGGGAAAATGTGTTATGGTCTGATGAAACCAAGGTTGCACTTTTTGGCCATAATTCCAAAAAATTTGTTTGGCACAAAAACAACACTGCACATCACCAAAAGGACACCATACCCAAAGTGAAGCATGGTGGCGGCAGCATCATGCTTTGAGGCTGTTCTTCTTCAGCTGTAATTGGGGCTTTAGTCAAGATAGAGGGAATTATGAACAGTTCCAAATACCAGTCAATATTGGCACAAAACCTTCAGGCTTCTTCTAGAAAGCTGAACATGAAGAGGAACTTCCTCTTTCAGCATGGCAACAACCCAAAGCATACTGTACATCCAAATCAACAAAGGAATGGCTTCACCAGAAGACTAAAGTTTTGGAATGGCCAAGCCAGAGCCCAGACTTGAATCCGATGGAAAATCTGTGGGGTGATCGGAAAGATGTCTGTGCACAGGAGATGCCCTCGCAATCTAACAGATTTGGAGTGTTTTTGCAAGGAAGAGTGGGCAAATATTGCCAAGCCAAGATGTGCCATGCTGATAGACTCATACCCAAAAAGACTGAGTGCTGTAATAAAATCAAAAGGTGCTTCAACAAAAGTATTAGTTTAAGGATATGCACACATATGCAACCATATTACTCAAGTTTGTTATTTTTACTTCCCTCCACCTAAACGATTTCAGTTTGTTTTTCAATTGAGTTGTACAGTTTATAGGTCACATTAAAAAGTGGAAAAAGTTCTGAAATGATTTATCTTTGTATCATTTTTTTTACATCACAGAAACCTGACATTTTAACAGCAGTGTGTAGACTTTTTATATCCACTGTATATCTCTGTATACAAAAATGATTTGGGTATTTTTTGGTTTGTTTTTGAGAGAAGGTAACCTCTGCTTAAAAAACTTTTTTTCATCATGTGCTCAGTTTCAATTGGAAAAATCTGAAAAGTAAGCCAAGGATACATTCATACGGGTGTGCAGGGCCATATAGCATGCATATCATTGCAGAATCCTGCGCCTGAGAGACACAGGTGTTACATACAGTACACATCATTGACAGGATGTTGCAGTATACTGGTAAACACATATCATTGATCTGTACAGGTGACTGTACACAACACCTGTGATTTCCATTCCCAGGATTCTGCATGAACATGCAGACTGTACAAACACCGAACACCTGTGTGATTAAGCACAAAGGCCACAAAATATTACAGATTTAGGTCTTAAGGGATCAGTTAATTTGCATACAAGTAGGCCTACAAACATCAGAAAGTGAAAAAAATGTCATTTATTTATCTACGGATCTTGGCAGCTCTGCAATTAAAAACTACGGGCAGATTTTTGTCATGACCAGAGTTCTTTACATACCATTGACATTTTACACACCTGGATGTACTATTCAATGCCATTTATGTAGGTATTTGCACAGCGTATTATGCTGGTCTTACCTTTGGTATTTTAGCGTACTTTCCTGTCCTTGTGTCTCGGATTAAACTTATATCTAAAATATCAACTTCCTGTAAGAATAAAACAAAGGCAAAAGTTACTGACTAATATATTATCTCATGAATACACAACACTGATTGTATCTTTCTTCAACTTGAGATGACAACTACTATAAAATGTATGTTTGGTATGCAGAACTGTTCCATTATTCAACAGACCTATTACCTGTCACAGTCATTTTCCCCGTACACTTCCTGTGCTGACCATTTATGTATAGCATTTTTAAAACTCTACTTATAGTGCATATTATATGTGTTATGCTATTCATATTGATATTTAAAAGAAATTGGAAATAACATTTAGAAAACAGCAACTGTAAGCTACAAATCCAACACTCGTTCCCATCAATTGAAGCTTGGTTATGCTGGCCCATCGACCAACATAAGCCCTAAGGGCCAGTTCACACCACGTGCAGTCCAGTGCATCAAAAAAGCACTGATAGTAGGTTACATGGTTTCCAATGCCATAGTTCACCCCAGAGTGGTCAGTTACAGTGGGATTCAGTTTCAGAAAAAAAACAAAAAGTTGCTTTTTTTGTGCACTGAACTGTCAAACTTTGATACTGTACCTTGCGACACTGCAAATAAATTTGCAACTGCAGTCACATAGGCACCGGCTATGCAGTCACCAACAATTTGCCCTCTTAAAATCTCAGTAAGCTCTGACATAACTCTGTATTACTAGCAGTGCATGCAGTGAATGACGAAAGTGAGGCTTCCCACCTGTTCGCTAGGTGTCTCATCACACAGCAGAAGGAAAAGAATGCTACATCACTTCCGCTTTCAATGCAAAACATGTCACTTTCGCACCTGCAAGTCATGTAGTGTTTCCATTTTTTTCTTGTCTAACCCCTGTAACTAAACAAGCATGTAAACGTAAGAGCTTTATAAATAGGGCAGCACAGTGGCTAAGTGGTTAGCACTTCCACCTTGTAGTACTAGAGTCGCCGGTTCAACCACGGCACCACCTGCTTGGAGTTTGTATGTTCTCCCTGTGTCTGCGTGGGTTTCCTCCGGGTACTCCGGTTTCCTCCCACACTCCAAAGACATGCTGGTAGGTTAACTTGCTCCTGTCTAAATTGGCCCTAGTATGTGTATGTATGAATGTGAGTTAGGGACATTCGATTGTACACCCCTTGAGGGTTAGGGACTGATGTGAGTGTACAATATATATGTAAAGCGCTGCGTAAATTGATGGCGCTATACAAGTACCTGAAATAAATGAAATAAATTGAAAAAAAAAATTTAAGTGGTTGTAAACCAGAAAAAGGAAAATAAAAAAATATTCTTCCTGCAAAGTTCATGTCATATTCTGCTAGTATGCATTGTATAGTAGCACATTATTAAAGATTTACCTAAAAACGAATTCAAATAGTCGCAGCCCCCGAACCTGGAAGGAAGACTGGTTGAATATTGAAGCCCTGTCAGTTGTCATCGCTGACAGGGCTTCAATCTTCAATCAATCTTCCTTCCGGGTTCGTGGGTTGCGACCATGTGAATGTACAGGGGAGTCACAGCCACGGCACAGCTCTGTCAATGGATGGCATAATGTCCTTTGAGAGCACAGTGCGCATACACCGGCGACATTACCAGCGCTGCTAAAGTAAATATCTGTTAAACGGTGCACGTTTAGAAGGTATTTACCGTACCTGCAGCAAAAAAACATACACGCTTCCCTTTTCCTATAAGCCTTTTCTTCTAAAACCTGTAATGGGAGAATGCCATTGAACTGTAAGCTGCTCTGAGTAATTGTATTGTACGTATGCACCAAGTAAAATGCTGTCTGACATGTCAGTTCTACACAAGTAAATCTCTGTTAGACTAACACTTCTGTGATGTGTTCTTCCTAACCTTTAGTCAAACCAGTTCTTGTAAATAAAAGAAGCAAAGAAAATGTCAGTGTATGTGTCATTTCATGACATCTGTAGTGCATGTGCATGCATGCATATGTTATTGAATGCATTTACAATTGTAAGTATTTGTATACACAGGAACAGGGTTTGGCTGGGAAGGACAGTGTTTATCTGAACATGGAGAGGGGAATAGACAGAGAATATAAAAAATGTAAACACTGAAACCAACTCTCTCCTCCTCCTCCTCCTGACATCCACCGAGTCCATCATCGCAAGACAGGACCTGACAGAGCCAACGCACTGAGAATGAGGGACTAGAAAAGAAGGACTAGTGTGGCAGAGGAACCGAGAGAAATTGGGAGAATGTATAAAGGTGTGTGGTTAGGAAAATGAAAGAAAATAGAACAGGAATTGACTCAGGGGGCGTAAAGGTAGCAAAATACTGAGGCCGTGGGAAATAGAATGAGACTGCATATCCATCCGGGATCCAGATGTGGAGGAGGGGTGGAGGCACAAATGGACACATCCAGATGTGTCAAAGGCTCAAGAAACACAAGGGAGTTAAAACGGACAAAAAAAAAAAAAGAAGGGGGTTGTCAAACAAAGAAGGGAAAAAAAAAAAAAAAAAAAAAATCAAGGAGGAGAAAAATTTCATGAAAAACGTACAAGTGCTAAATGATCAAAACTGGGACAAGAAATATCCAGCACCTTCCCACACTAACAAATCACAATGTCATCTTCCAGAGAAAGGTTAAACCAGGACAGGGAACATCCCAAAGGCAGCAAATGGCAACCTAACTGCTTAATCTCTGCTTCCTTTTTCCTTCATGACCCACACTGTAAGGCTTGGTTCAGACCTATACGTAGAAGCTTGCTCATGCACCTCGCTTGCCCTACCCACGAGAAAACAAAGGGAAAGAGGTCCCCTACACTTTTATATAAATTGTGCTGCACCAAACCATGTTTATCACCAGCAGTCTGACAATGTGTAGGGGTGCCATTAGCAATGGACGACACCTCCAGCATGTCTGCTGTAGAGCAGTGCGTTTGTGCGAGCCGGGAAATTTCACCATCTTGCACGGGTTCCCGACACACATAGATCGGACATACAATAGCATGATTCTATTCCAATTATACCCAGAAGAGTATACAGTTCTTGGTTACGGCACTGTATACTACTGTTTACTAATTGGAGTGAACGGGCCCCTTAAATCTCATAGTACAACCCCGGAGTGAACGGGCCCCTTAAATCTCATAGTACAACCCCGGAGTGAACGGCCCCTTAAATCTCATAGTGCAACCCCGGAGTGAACGGGCCCCTTAAATCTCATAGTGCAACCCCGGAGTGAACGGGCCCCTTAAATCTCATAGTGCAACCCGGTATTTACCAGTTACACTGCTTTTATTGATCAATATTATACACTCACAATGGATAAAAACAGAGAGCAGTGTTCAATACAAATATGGATTCTCTCACCACACTTCCGTTTTTTGTGTCACTGGTTTGGGAACGCTGTTCTCTGTTTTTTATCCACTGTGTGTGTATATTCAGCAATAAAAGCATGTTAACTGGTAAATATGGGGATGCACTATGCGACATCTTCCCTTCTTTTGAGCTTTATCTACATTGGAAGCATTGAAAACTAGTCTCTTAAAAAGGGACTCCATGTAGGAAGTAGCCGCTAATAGCTGGAGATGGAACCATATGAACAAGCAGTTAAAGCGCAAGTGACCTATTACCTTAGGTCAAACATTCAAGTGGAGTTCCAGTCTTTTTTTAAACTTCCAATATTTCCAATGCCCCTCCAATGTAATGAAATGGAAATTATTTTTTTTGTTTGTTTCTAAATAACTTTATTATAATTCTTCGGGCGGCACTTCCTGTCCCGGCCGCCTAGGCGATGACGTCATTAGGCGATTCCCATTGACTCCTGGGATATCAATGTCATCTATCCCAGGAGTCTTTAGGAAGTCTAATAATGTAATGTGATTGACAGGTTGCCATAGCAACAGGGTGGGTACTACTGCTGCCGCCACCATTGCTACGGCAACCTGCACTAAACAAAATGCGCCGCGAAGTGTCATTACTGCGCAGGCTCGAGATCGGGAGGTGCATGGTGGGTAGCCAGCTGCACCGAATCCTGGAAAAAGACACAAGTGGCCTTCAGATGCCCACATCCTAAATGGCCACCTGCCTGCGTCGGAGATCAGGTTCATTTTTAAAGATTTTAAGTTAACCAGCACAAATACAATTCTAACAGTATTCTAAGTTGATTATGGGGACTGGAGCTCTGTTTTAAGGTGAGTGGATCCTGGCACTGTGGGCACTGAAGCTCTTTATTAAAGGCACTTTATGAAGGATTTAATTGCTTATGTCACCGAATTAATATACGGCATCACCCCTACAGCAGAAGTATTGTTATACGAAACACGTCTAGGAAGAACCCTTGCATGCCTTGACATCACGCCGCCGGATCACGGAGGTCCGGCGGCCACCATTATTTATATACTGGTCAGTGTATTCGGCAGCTTTATGCTGCGCTTCTGCTTATATTCACAGTCACCCTGTGCCTATATATACTAATGTATGCATACCATCTATACCTTTTTATGCTCAATAAATATTTGACTTACTACACTATGGGTATCCATACATTTGTTGCTCTGCACTGAGCATTCTAACCCCAGCCCAGGACCCCAGGTGATCCATTTGGACCAGAGGAGGGACGTAATAGACCAGACCTGTTTACTAACAGCCCAATAGAGGGGCATTCTGAGAGGCATTATTACTTTACCAGGCTGTACCTTCTCGAGACCTCCGGCCGTTTGGATTTATATATGTGCGTTAAGATTGCGCTTCCGGTGAGTGGGCAATCTTACCATTTTTTTTCACCGGATATCTCACTGGAATTTATACTGGGATAAGAGAACTGTCACGTTATCATCCATTTTTGGACTCACCTACCAGCACTCTCCATACAAATAGAGGGGCTCGTTCTATGATTTTATTGTATAAGATTTTACACGATTTTAATTTTGTGTTTATAAGTTTATTGGTATATTTGTTTTAGCGCTGCACTATATTTTTTCCTTTTGCTTGCTATTGAAAGGTTTGTGGTTCCTTTTTTGGTGCACATAGCTGCTTGGTCCGCTAGGTCTTTATATTTTGAATTAATATACTTGATTTGTTTTGACACTCACTTTGAGCTCTAAGGACTGATATTAAGTACTTTTTTTTTTGCACTTTATTGTTAAAGTAATACGTTTTTATGTTATCTTATCAGGTTTACAGAGGGTTGTTGTGATGTATAAGATTTTTTAGGTATTTTTGTATCCTGGTGTAATTCACTTGTAGTTTGGCTCCACCCAAAAGGGTAAGTTCCGATTTAAGGCTTTGTCCCCGTTAATGATTGGCACCCTTGGGGAGAGAAGTACCCGAAATTAACAGGTATCCACTGCCACTTCTGCCGTGATTTCCTAGGTGACTGGAAGTGGAAGTTGTATTCCCACACCTCCTACCCCCGTAGTCTTCTGGGACACGTGACAGGTACCAGAAGACTACGGAACCATTCATGAAGGGCAGCGCTACTCACAAATATGCAATGGGCTGCTGGGTGCCCACATTGAAGATTCAGGCGCCCCAGGGAGAGAGGACAGCTGGGCAACCAGGCTGCCCTGAGGACATCGCTTGCTCGAAGGATAGATAAGTGTCTCTATTTTAAAAGTCCGCAGCTACAGCTTTTGTAGATGCGGACTTTTATTTATTTTAAAATTTGACCGGAGCTCCGCTTTAGGTTTAAGTATTCTCTCATAGTAGTGTCTGAGTACACTGCCGTAATGGCAGCAGCTGTTCATAATATTACTGTGATGTTATATTCTGCTGAACAGCAATATGTTCACTGCTAATTTGGAGGATATTCTATTACACATATTTATTTATTAGGGAGAACACACTTGTAGCAGCACCCACGTTTACACATTATATCCCAATTACCTTTTAGATGGCCTCTTGGCTGGCTTCAAGGGTTTTTTTGACAAGAAAAGTCTCCATGCACACTGGGTGTTTTGAGAACGCTGGTAACGTTAGCTGTATAAAGTCACGTTAAAAACTGAGTTTTTCAGCTTTTTTTTAGCGTTTTTGCATTAGCGTTCAGCTGCGTTTTCGCCGTGTTTTTCAGCATTAGAGTGTTTTTACAGCTAAAAAACTCCTCTAGAAACCCACTAATCCTCGTTTTTTTTTCCTGCCAAAAAACGTTGATTACAGTCTGTGTGTGCATGGACACATTAAATAACATGCTGGGGAGTTTACTAGCTGTAGAAAAAAAAAATTTCAAAAGCCAAAAACAGCAGCTGTAAAAATGTCCAGTGTGCATGAGGATCATGAGTGAATGTGTCCTAATGACAGGCTGAGGCTCCTCATTATCTAAAATGCAAGAAGCCAAGCTTCTAAACCTTTAACCCTTTCTTAGGACACACTTTGTACTGTTTAGGCAGATCTTCATAATCAGTTGTAAATTATATTTGAACAGACAGGGATAAGTATGGCAAACACATCTGCCCAGTCTCCTATTAAACAAGGGCAACCGGTAGGATTTTACAGTGCTGGAGATTGCAAAAAGAGCATCCAAAAAAAAGGTAAGCTGTTTTTTTTTTTTTTATTTTAATATGTTAATGAGAACAAATAAATAGAAAGTAGGGGTTATCCCAATCTGGCTACTAAAGTAAAAAATACATTTTAAAGCAGTATTAAACCCAATGAACAAAAATGTAATATATTGCAGCTTTTTAACCATTAAATATAGTGGCTCTATTAGTTTTTTCTTTTCTAATTTTCACCCAGTGATCCAGACAGTAACTTTTGCTGTCTTACCCTCGGTTCACACCTAAGTGTTTTCGCAGCATTTTGCAGAAACACAGTACAGTCCATTTAACATGATTTCTTACGGGACATGTTCATCTCCACATTTTCACCCAGTGCATTTATTGGAAAGGGTCAGGGACTTTTTTGAACGTAAAAAGATGCGTTTTTGGTTCTATAGACTTTATTATTATTATTATTATTCAGTATTTATAAAGCGCCAATAGTTCGCTCAGCGCTGTACATTACAAAGGGGGACAGAACATGTGACAGAACAATACCAATACAATGCAAAACATGAGGGGATCGAGGGCCCTGCTCTTTCGAGCTTACAATCTAGGAGACTTCAATGGAAACGCTGCAGAAAAGCATGTAGTGTGTTTTTGCTGCATTTCGATGAGTTTTAAATCTGCCTAGCAACAATAAAAATATAAAAGGAAGAAAGAAATACCGCAAAACGCATCACAAACGTGTAAAAAATGCAGGTGCGAAAACACAACGCAGAAAACGGCTCAAACGCAACCTACATAGGTGTGAACCTGGCCTTAGGGTGTTCTCCACTCTGGATAAAGGAGCAATAGAGACACCTTCAGATAGCAGCATTATCACTCTGGGGAGACGGTAGTCTTTGGCCTCTTTCACAAAAGTGTACTATAGTGTACTCCTGTGCAAGGACTGGTGTTTCCCGCATAGAGATGCGCAGGTGTATTGTTCATCCTCATGCAGGCAGTCCTATTCATTTCGATTTGGATGCAGCGACTGCAGAGACACAGCTGCTGCTCCCAATTTGACAGCCGTGTGGGTGGGGGTGCATACACTACAGATGGTCCCCATGAACGAGGCCTCTGAAATGCAGATTTAGATGGATGTGACTAACAAATTGAAGCTGAACTCCAGCAAACACTTTTTTATCAGTTACAGCGTAATTTTTTTCTCTTTTGGGATGAATATTTTATTTATCGTATTTTTTGCTCCATAAGACGCACTTTTTCCCCCCCAGAAAAGGGGGGAAAATGTCAGTGCATCTTATGGAGCGAATATGGAGCGGCCGGTCCGGTATTTCCACCGCTGCCGTGTCAGAATACCAGGCTGGCCGCTCAGCTCTGCAGTGGGACCTTACCTGTTCCTCTATCCAGCGGCGCGCTGTCTTCCCGGCTTCTGTAGTGTGCGTGACAGCCGGGTGCGAAGTGCGCATGCACAAGAAGCGGTGCTCTTTGTGAATGGTCAGGCGGTACCTGGGATACATGACAGATCCCAGAAGCCACCGGACCAATCACAAAGCGCAGCGCTTCTCGCTCATGCGCACTGGGCATCCGGCTGTCCGACGAGCACCCACACTACAGAAGCCGGGTAGACAGCGCGCGGCTGGATAGAGGAACAGGTAAGGTCAAAGAACAACTCGGCGGAAGTAAGAGCGGGTACCTGTCAAATTCAGGTACCCGCTCCCCCCTCCCTCCCCAAAGGTCAGCAGTCATCTCCTGTACTGTCCGCAGTCTCTGGTCATCCCTGTACTGTCCGCAGTCTCTGATCATCTCCTGTACTATGTCCGCAGTCTCTAATCATCTCCTGTACTATGTCTGCAGTCTCTGATCATCTTCTGTACTATGTCCGCAGTCCATTAGTTCAGAATTTTTTTTCCCTGTTTTCTGCCTCTAAAACCTAGGTGCGTCTTATGGAGCGAAAAATACAGTAAATTTATAGAAGCTGATCAATGCAAGCACTTCTGTCAGTGGTAAATGGTTTGTAACAACCTTCTAATGACCACTTTTGGTGCACTGATTGGTCTGCCATAAGACATTGAAAAAAAACCAGACACACTGACTGGATAACCAGGTTAAAACAAAGGATTAAGAATTGGTAAATTGCAACATAATACAATTTTGGGGTTAATGCCACTTTAAAAAAAACACAATGTATGGGTTAGGTATGCAAAACATATCAATCACAATTGTCAATTTGTAAAAAAATAATACAATAGAATCAGAAATGTAATTTGTTGTTGGGTTACTGCACACTCCTACTATTTGTACTTCGTTGTCATTAGCACATACTGGTTAAAAAGAAATGCCAGGCAAAGTGAATGGTGCAGGCAACAGCCAACAGAGAGCCAGAAACAGAGACAATGAGAATGAAGGTTGGGTGAGAGACGGGAAAGATAGGGTGTGGGAGCAGCTGTTACAGTGAGATAACTGAGGGTGTTGGAACGGTTACAAACTGGGACACAGAAGTATGGCTCTTTATAGTATATTAACAAATACTAATCTCTAATCCATATGGACTATCCACAGCTTTTCTTCCATTGTTGTACAGGAGCCCATGGCTAAATTAATATTGAAAGCCAACTACCCAGCCAATACACCTAAAATAATTACTCGAAGCTTCAAACATTTAACATTCATTTGTACTGAAAACATTTTCTAAGTTTTAGATACAGTGTGGAGGCATAAGCACCTCTACTGGGCATCGATTTTTCTCTGCACCCTTACGGGCGAGATTTCCTCTCATTTACTGTTCTAGTGACAGTAAAAGCTTAGAGGTTATAATGCCTCGTCCAAGGCATTCAAAAATTATTTTTTATATATATATATATATACATACACACACACACACACACAGTATAGTAGTGGTCAAGCTATGTGTGGTCTCTGGGAAGACGTGTTATCAATCATGCTATTAAATCTCTTGGGGACTCCAGGGACAGGATCATCCTACTAAGGCACCTAGCCTACCCCCAGCTATTATGAAGCGAATTAAGAATATGCCCCTGCTGGATTATTGAAGATATATACACTATATTGCCAAAAGAATTGGGACACTCCTCCATATCATTGGATTCAGGTGTTCCAACCACCTCCATGGCCATAGGTGTATAAAATCAAGCACTTGGGCATGCAGACTGCTTCTACAAACATTTGTGAAAGAATGGGGTGCTCTCAGGAGCTCAGCTAATTCGAGCGTGGTACCGTGATAGGTTGCCATCTGTGCTTATAATAAGTCTATCGGTGAAATATGGCCTCCATGGCCACAGGTGTATAAAATCAAGCATCTAGGCATGCAGACAGCTTCTACAAAGATTTGTAAAAGAATGGGTCACTTTCAGGAGTGAATTCAAGCGTGGTACAGTGATAGGTTGCCACGTGTGCAATAAGTCCATCTGTGAAATTTCCTTGCAACTAAATATCCCATGGTCAAATGTTAGTGGTATTATAACAAAGTGGAAGCACCTGGGAACAACAGCAACTCAGCCATGAAGTGGTAGGCCACGGAAAATGGCAGAGCGGAGTCAGCGCATGCTGAAGCGCACAGAAGTCACCAACTGTCTTTGTAAGATCGAAAGAGCAGGGCCCTTGACCCCCTCGTGTTTTGTTTTGTTTTGTTACTGTACTGTACTGTCTCATGTTCTGTCCCCCACTATAATGTACAGCGCTGAGCAAACCTTTTAGCGCTATATAAATACTGTATAATAATAATAATAATTACTGTCTGCAGAGTCAATAGCTAAAGATCTCCAAACTTCACGTGGCCTTCAGATTTGCACAACAGTGCGTAGAGAGCTTCATGGAATGGGTTTCCATGGCTGAGCAGCTGTATCCAAGCCTTACACCACCAAGTTTAATGCAAAGCGTCGGATGCAGTGGTGTAAAGCACACCGCCACTGGACTCTAGAGCAGTGGAGACATGTTCTCTGGAGTGACTATGGACGTGTCTGGATTTGGCGGTTGCCAGGAGAACGGTACTTGCCTGCCTACATTGTGCCAAGTGTAAAGTTTGGTGGAGGGGGGATTATGGTGTGGTGTTGTTATTCAGGGGTTTGATTGCTCCCTTAGTTCCAGTGAAGGGAACTCCTGAGGTGTCAGCATACCAAGACATTTTGGACAATTTCATGATTCCAACTTTGTGGGAACAGTTTGCGGATGGCCCTTTCCTGTTCCAACATAACTGCACACCAGTGCCCAAAGGAAGGTCCATAAAAACATGGATGAGCATGTCTGGGGTGGAGGAACTTAACTGGCCTGCACAGAGTCCTGACCTTAACCCAACAGAAAACCTTTGGGATGAATTAAAGCGTAGACTGCGAGTCAGGCCTTCTCGTCAGACATCAGTGCCTGACCTCACAAATGCGCTTCTGGAAGAATGGTCAAACATTCCCATAGACACCCTCCTAAACCTTATGGACAGCCTTCCCAGAAGAGTTGAAGCTGTTATAGCTGCAAAGGGTGGGCCAACTCAATATTGATCCCTATGGACCAAGGCTGGGATGCCATTAGTTCATGTGTATGTAAAGGCAGGCGTCCCAAGCACATAATTGTGAAGTAGAAGGAAAATGATTGTTGTTCCCAGTTGCTTCCACTTAGTTATAATACAACTAACAGTTGAATGTGGAATATTTAGTAGCAAGGAAATTTCACAGATAGACTTATTGCACAGGTGGCAACCTATAATGGTAACAAGCTTGAACTCACTGAGCTCCTGAGAGCGACCCATTCTTTCACAAATGTTTGTAGAAGCAGTCCGCATACCTAGGTGCTTGATTTTATATACCTGTGGCCATGAAGGTGATTGGAACACCTGAATCCAATGATTTGGAGGGGTGTCAATTCTTTTGGCAATAAAGTGTGTGAGAGAGTGTGAGTGTGTGTGCATGTGCGTGTGTGTATATACATACACACACAAATATAAAATGACTAAAGCTGGCCATACATTATACACATTTCCTAATCAATTTCCTTTAGATCTACCTACAACTATGTAGTGGAAGGGCCTGACTGATTTCATACAAGCTGAAAGTGTTTAGGCTTGACCTCATATTATATGGTGTTGGTAAATCTAAAGAAAAATTGTACAAGAACATTGTATAATGTATGGCCAGCCCTAAGACTGGCCAAAAGCAGTTAAAATTTATTTCACAAAATGTTTTGATGATGTATGTCATTCTAAATGGGTGTGGGATCATAAGATATAATATATCAACAAATATTAGAAGAGGTTGCATGTAACCTGTACAGATTAGATGAAACATTTTTCACTAGATATAAATTTGCAAATTAGTACATTTGTCATCATTGTCATTTGTTAAATGCATCCACCCCCAAGTATCCCATATATGCCTTTATTCCTCACCATGTTTGGGCAAGTCCAGTAGAGATAAAATCCCATGTTGTCCACACGAAGAGTGACCAAAGATTTGCCGCCATTTTCCTGGAAGAAATAAAAGAAACCTCCCGTCATTTTTCTTGCTTATTTGGAGTAATTGCACACTGCAGAATATCATGTCATAAAAATGAAGTTTCAAATCCGCTGTGCCTGAATAACAGATCCCAAAAGTTTTAAGACTTTTAGATTATGACAAATTGGACAGTAAATCCCCAACCCCTTCTTGCAGGTGCTCAACTTTACAATGACATGGCCACTCGGCTCTCTCTACGGCCATGTTATTCTAAAGTGCTTCTGCCGACTGACAGCTTCCTCCTCATCCCACCTCATTCTTCAAGATGGCAACACCTACTCACAAATTTTTATGTACCGTATTTTCCGGCGTATAAGACGACCCCCCTACTTTTCCTGTTAAAATATAGGGTTTGGGCTATACTCGCCGTATAAGACTACCCCCCTCTTCCAACCAATCACGGCAAGCAATGTACCAATATTTTCTGTGCACACTGTGCACACTGCATACAAAGCCTGCTTGGATTGGGTGGGTCAGCTCTCCCTGCCTGCCCAGCCCTGCCTGTCTCCAAGATACCATAAATTGCACAGAACTGCCACAGACATTATAATATTAATAATTAATTACCGTATCTCATAGCAGTTAAGGGGACAAGGTCGGATGCAACAGTACCATACCGGTACTTCCGAGCTGACACTTCTGCACATGTCTAGGGCAGCAGTAGACGATCACTGATCACCATTCCTCGCAGAACTGCATGAGACGTCGGATGCAGCCGTTCAGTGCTCGATTGATCGTGACTGAAACTGTGACATGCGCAGAATCACTGTGTATCCCTTCTCTGCATATCACAGTTTCAGTCAAGCTCAATCGAGCACTGCTGCATCCGACGTCTCATGCAGTACTGCGAGCTACGGTGATCCGCGATCGTCTACTGCTGCCGAAGACATGCGCAGTAGCGTCAACCCGGAAGTACGGTAAGGTTTCAGCACAGCACCCGGCGTATAAGACGACCCCCGACTTTGTAGACGATTTCCAGGGGTTAAAATGTCGTCTTATACGCCGGAAAATACGGTATATTTATTTAGAAGCTCAGCAGAGCATTTAGGGACTGCACTGCTCTGATAATAAGGGTACTCCAGTCGTGTGCAACACATTTACCATTTTATTACATGCACTGAGTGTTTGGTACACTGCAGTCATGAGGTCACACCAAAAGCACATCATTCATATTACAGAACAGTGTACTTAGAAAGTGAACGTGGAAGTAAAGTAAATTTTTAAAAACTTGCTGACATGCACAGTATTTGTGACAAAAGAGACCCTATTGGTCTCTTTTGCCATAAATGCATCCTCCTGCCTTTCAGCTGTTATGTACACTGAGCCGTGCATGCGCAACTCAGGGAACAATTACGACCCTGATCCGTGCTGTGGCGATGTGACACCCGTGAACATGCAGGAATCGCACCCCATTCCGGGTCAAATCACATGCAATTCTTTGCATGTGATTAGAGCCCATTTATTTTCTATCCAACAAAAGGTATCAGTTTCAGGTATCAGGAGCATTTGCATGAGTACGAATACTCAAAGTACTCAGTATTGGCACCAATACTGGTATCGGTGCAACCCTAGCATTTGATGTTTTTTCTCTCTATACACAAATGTTTTGCCTTTCATTTCTAATTTAAACTGAATGGGTTGTTTTACAAAGTGAGGATTTACAATCACTTTGGGGTAAAAAGGCTTAGAGACTTTAGAACTACTTCACTTGTGGGATAATGTACTTGAGCAGATGAGATCAGTTTGTGATGCTTCTGCAAATAAAGAACAAAATTCCCTTCAAGCGAATATCAATGCAAAATTAAAAATAAATAAAAATATGACACACACACCTCTTTATTTGGTACACCTGTTGGTAACAAAAATTGCTAGTCAGCCAATCACATGGCAGCAACTCAATGCATTTAGACATCTATACATGTTAAAGATGACTTGCTGAAGTTCAAACCGAGCATCAAAATGGGGAAGAAGGGGAATTTAAGTGACTTTGAATGTGGCATGGTTGTTGGTGCCAGAAGGGCTGGTCTGATTATTTCAAAAACAGCTGATCTACTGGGATTTACACACACAGTCATCTCTAGGGTTTACAGAGAATGGACCAAAAAAGAGAAAATAGTCAGTGAGCGGCAGTTGTGTGGATGAAAATGCCTTGTTAATGTCAGAGGCTGGAGGAGAATGGGCAGACTGGTTTGAGATGAGAAAAAGGCAACAGTAACTCAAATAACCACTCGTTAAAACCAAGGTCTGAATGCACAACATATCCAACCTTGAAGCAGATTGACTACAGCACCAGAAGACCATGACGGGGTGCCACTCCTGCCAGCTAACAGGAAACTGAAGCTACAATTCGCGCAGGCTCACCAAAATTGGACAATAGAAGATTGGAAAGACGCCGCCTGGTCTGATGAGTCTTGATTTCAGTGGCTACATTCAGATGGTAGGGTTACAATTTGGCATAAACAACATGAAAGCATGGATCCACCCTGCCTTCTATCAATGGTTCATGCTGGTGGTGGTGTAATGGTGCGGAGGATATTTTCTTGACACACTTTGGGCCCTAGTACCAATTGAGCCTCGTTTAACCACCACGGTCTACCTGAGTATCGTTGCAGACCATGTCCATCCATTTATGACTATAGTGTACCCATATTCGGATGGCTACTTCCAGCAAGATAATGCACCATGCACTCAAATCATCTCAAACTGGTTTCATGTAACAATGAGTTCACTGTACTCCAATGGCCTCCTCAGTCACCAGATCTCAATCAAATAGAGCACCTTTGAGATGTGGTGGAACGGGAGATACAAATCATGGATGTGCAACCGACAAATCTGCAGCAACTATGTGATGCCATCATGTCAATATAAACCAAACTCTCTGAGGAATGTTTCCAACACCTTGTTGAATCTATGCCACGACAAATTAAGGCAGTTCTGAAGGCAAAAGTGGGTCCAACCCGGTGCTAGCAAGGTTTACCCAATAAAGTGGCCGGTGGACACACACACACTCTATATTGCCAAAAATATTGGGACGCCTGCCTTTACACGCACGTGAACTTTAATGGCATCCCAGTCTTCGTCCATAGGGTTCAATATTGAGTTGGCCCACCCTTTGCAGTTATAACAGCTTCAGCTCTTCTGGGAAGGCTGTCCATAAGATTTAGGAGTGTCTATGGGAATGTTTGACCATTCTTTCAGAAGCGCATTTGTGAGGTCAGGCACTGATGTCTGACGAGAAGGCCTGGATCGCAGTCTCCACTCCAATTCATCCCACAGGTGTTCTATGGGGTTAAGGTCAGGCCAGTCAAGTTCCTCCACCCCAAACTCGATCATCTGTGTCTTTATGGACCTCGCTTTGTGCACTGGTGCGCGGTCATGTTGGATAGGAAGGGACAATCCCCAAACTGTTCCAACAAGGTTGGGAGCATGAAATTGTCCAAAATGTCTTGGTATGCCGATTCCTTAAGAGTTCCCTTCACTGGAACTAAGGGGCCAAGCCCAACCCCTGAAAAACAACCCCACACCATAATCCCCCCTCCACCAAACTTTACACTTAGCACAATGCAGTCAGACAAGCACTGTTCTGACAACCGCCAAACCCAGACACATCCATCGCCATGCCAAAGAAGCGTGATTCGTCACTCCAGAGAACACATCTCTGCTGCCCTAGAGTCCAGTGGTGACATGTTTTACAGCACTGCATCCAACACTTTGCATTACACTTGGTGATGTAAGGATTGGATGCAGCTGCTCAGCCATGGAAACCCATACTATGAAGCTCTCTACGCACTGTTGTTGTGCTAGTCTGAAGGCTACAAGAAGTCTGGAGGTCTTTAGCCATCGACTCTGCATACAGTTGGAGACTTCTGCGCGCTTCAGCATGCACTGACCCCACTCTGTCATTTTACGTGACCTACCACTTCATGGCTGAGTTGCTGTTGTTCCCAGTTGCTTCCATTTTAATATAATACCACATTTGACCATGGGATATTTAGTTGCAAGGAAATTTCACAGATGGACTTATTGCACACGTGGCAACCTATCTCTGTACCACGCTTGAATTCACTAAGCTCCTGAAAGTGACCCATCTTTCACAAATCTTACTAGAAGCCGTCTGCATGCCTAGATGCTTGATTTTATACACCTGTGGCCATGGAGGTGATTGGAACGCCTGAATCCAAAGATATGGCTCATGGTCCTTCCAGTGACCATGAACTTATAACAAAACTGTTCAGCAGATACTGCTGAACAAACCAATAGCTCTGATCAACAGATGACAATCCGCTGACCAGAGCTATTAACCTAAAAACTGAAATCAGTTTATGAATGAACAGAAGTCTACACAGACACCTGTTCATTCATGTACTGTGCAGCTGAGGCTTCAGAGAAAGTAATGGTCTTCCTTCCCTTTCCCTGTATTAAAAAAAAAAAAAAAAAAAAAAAAAAAAGACATCGGGGGTCTGTTTAGACCTCAGGTATCTCACCAAAGCCCCCCCCCTAAAAAAAAAAAAAAATTACAAAGTATTATAATATAAAGTTGTAAAAAAAAAAAAAACATAGTAAGGCTTTGTTCACACAGAACATACTACACCCCTGTGAGTCTGTTTACCCGCATTCCCATACAAGCAGTTCCATTGATGTTGATTGGGATGCAGCAACTAGACAAACGTAGTTGCTGCTCTTAATCTGACATCCGTGTGGGTGCATGTCCCTGAGCTCACACTGTCTGCTTTCAGGGCCATACACCTACACCCACACGAATGTCAGATTGGAAGCAGCAGCTTTGCCTGTGTGTCTGGGCTGGGCTCCTGCTACTTAATGAACAGCTTTTTTTCAGTGCTTAGAAGCTGCTCAGCTGTCGGTAAATTTCCAGCCACTCCTTGTCTCCACAGTGATTTACCTGGATACCATTATATACCTCATTAGTCCAGCCTACAGCCAGCCCTTTGTGCTATTTTAGCAGTATGTTCCTGTGCACAACTCGGTCTGGCTGAATTCTCTTCCGACTCCTGTTCCTAATTTTTGGCTCCTGAGTATGCCAACTTCTGGTTTCCCGACTCTGGCTTGTCTGATTACCTGCTCTGGCATCCAAAACCCTGGCTTCTGTTTTGACTACATTCCTGATCTATATTTGCCATTTTATTAAAGGTGCGATTTTAACTGCACTTTCTGTCTCTGCCTGGCTCATGGTTCCTGACACTGTGCAGCCGCTGCATCTCAATGGACATGAATGGGATTGCCTGCATGGGGATGCACAAAACATCTGGATGGGTAAACATGGCCCTCTGCGGGCATACAATTTAGTGTGCCCTATGTGAATGAGGCCTTAGTAGCAATTTAGCAGAAATTTTGTAAATTATGTTATGTTTGTAGCCACTAATGATTTTAGTGCATTTTTTGTGAAAATAGCGATTTGAGAAAAATGTTCGCAGCTATTGCGGGGCCTAAAAAAAAAAAAAAAAATGGTAGCACATTTTGTTTTATTCTACAAGTCCTGTGCTTTCAGAAAATGTATGGTTTGGGGTGTCTTTTACAAATTCGGAAAGATGTAGGTGAAAAATGGTAGCCCACAGATTGAGTAAATTGTTTTTTTTTTACAGTTTTGTACATCTTCAGTTTTCCTATTTCATAAAAAGGTGCAATTAAAAAATCTACAAATATTTATTTATTAACTCAATAAAGTTTTAGCTTTTATATTTAGTAGGAATTTAGCAGGAATTTTGTAAGTTTTGCTATGTATGTATCCACTAATGATTTTAGTGAAAATAGTGAATTGATAAACATTTGCGCAACTATTGCGGGGCCTAAAGTGAAAATTCCAATGCAAATGTAATTGTCTATTTGTCTTTTTAATAAATCACCCCCACTGTGTCTAAGGAAAAGGCTCTTGAGAGATGTAGCATGCCTACATAAGTAGGGACTAAGCTCCTAGCAGCTGCGCCTTCAATGATTTAACTAGCCTGATGATGACACACGGAGTAATAAAAGTGGTTTCTAGCTGCAGGAAAAAAAATGCTTTGACATACTCTAGAAGGGAAGGTGTGAAGGTGTGGAGATAAACTTGGCTAATACATGGGCATATACTTTAAAAACCAGCATAAATTACTACCAAGACCAGGTCCATCACCCTCACTGCAGAGACGTACGAACATGTAACAAGTGCCTCCATAAAGTCTGCTATCCTATGTCCCAATGGGATGCACTGAAGTAACATGTCCCTATTAGTATCCTTGCTAGCACTGCAATATATACAACCATCATTCAAAACAAATATTGGGAAGCATCCCTTTAATGCCATGTGGTGGCACAGCGACTATGGTGACCGGAGAAGAAGCTGGTGCACATCCTGAGGGGAGTCTAGCTATGGATGTAAAAGGTAGGGAAGGGGAAGGGAGGGGGGGATCTGGCAGTGGAATAGGTGGCAAGAATTGCTTCTGCCTGGTAGTCCATGTTTGCATATGGGTGGGTGGGAAAATCAATCAATCAATCAATCAATCTTTCACTGTACTTGTAGGTTTGCTGACTAGCCATAAGATAAAAATGAGAGGGCATCTAAGTGTAAACCAAAAAAAAACCCAAATAAAATAATGTAAACCCCTATTCAATCAGCACAACACACCCAAAAATAATATGATAGTCTTTAAATAGTTGCTGCTAAAAACCTTTTTTTTTTTTTTTTTTTTTTTAAACACTGATTTCACACCTGTACCAAAATGAATAAAGTGCAGCACAACAGACTAATCTCTCCTAAAAATAAATATTAAACAATTAAAGTCCCATGAAAAAGTCTTATAACATCCTGTTCAAGGTGTATAAATCTTCTCTGTTCTTCAGTGTCAACACCATTGGGTGAAAAACCTGCTCACCTCACTTTATGACCTCATCAAGTCATTATGCACTCAACATTTGGACAGACTTGTGTACACCCTCTGTGGTCTTCCTCCAGCTCCTCTCCCGACACCACCACAGTATACACTCCTCAAGCTGACGCTCTCATATAATATGTATTATGGAAAACAGAAAAGTGGAACCATAGTGCGCTCTATTTATAAAACAATTTATTAGCGCCCAGATTAAAAAATCTTACAAAATGTAGAAAACAAGCAAGCATGTAATGTATTATTATGTTACATGGCTCCCCACCCCGCTCTCCCAGATGGTCATCAGTTCAAAACGTCTAGGGCTCAGCTCCTTCCACCGATATGCGTTACGCCACAGATTTGGGCTTCTTACTATTGTTATTCAAATACAATAATGCACTTACTGCATCAAGAATAAAATCCCTGGCTTGACAAAGAGGCGGTCCTTTTGCCCAAAAAATGCATAGCCACACCCCCTGATGTTCTGCCATCTCTGCTACCCATCCAGAAGCCGATCCAAGTTTAGCCAAAGCGGGCCAAGCAATCCTGGAGAGCTTGCATTCCACCTGTAGCACTCACAGCACTTCCTCCCCTCTCACCAGTAGCTTCCCAGCCACACTCTGCTAATATCTGTGACACCAGCCACTTGCCTGCTGACCTCTGCATGATGCTTTCGCAGCTTCCCAGCCGAGCTCTGCACACATCCAGCCACTTGCCTGCCAAACGCCGTACCTGGAAACAGCCGCTTGCCTGCCGAACTCTGCACAAGCCACTCCACAGATGACTACCATATGAGATCTGCAGATTTTATCCCTGATGCAGTGACACAAATTTATTTGGCTTTTCTAACAATAAATGGTTTACACTTAGATGGAGGCGCCCTCTTTTTGTTTTTATCTTACAGATGTATATTAGGTTTACCAAGGACCTGGTATAGAGGAGCAGCATCCATCTATTTAAGTGACTTTTAGTGGACTTTAAACCCTTCAAACATTTTAACATTTGACTGTCCTCCCTCATGCCTGACCCATCTAGTAGCCCCATAGCCACAATTTTATTCTAGCAATCAGAAAAAAAGAGAAGAGAAACTGTTGTGCTGACTAGCCATGAGTGTACACATAGGAGCTCAAGGGCAATGCCTATAAAAGCAGTATTCACAATACTAGGAAGTCAGTCAAAAGTCACCACTTCACCCAATCAACTATTGGTAGGAGGACACTAGAGTCCATTTCCCTGTCATGTTTAACTGCCATCTCTGCAATGCTTCATTATTCAATTGTCTCTATAGACTAGTTTTTCCCTAGACCAGACTGCCTCAATAGGCTTCTGTGCGCTCTGTTCTGCAAGCCGTAACCTGCATTTATAACAAAATGTTTCCTGCCAGACTTGCACTGCCAGTTTATCTTACAATTAGTTTCTAGAAGCAGGTTAAATTGCTTCTTGCAAGCTAAAGAGCTTAACTGTTTCCTATGGGGTAGAAAGTGAACTGCCCTTTGGTCAACACAGAGGAAGCAGTGTGTTCTCACAGAGATTACCTGGACAGCCATAGATCAAGAACGGGGAGCTGGGAGCTAAGTAAACCTGACATCAGAGGGAGGGGGACTCACACCATGTTGTGACTGCTGTTAAACCTCAAGCACCAAAGTGTAAACCACACTGTAAAGAAGTAAAGAAGGAAGTAGGTCTACGACGGTTTAGCTGAAAGAAGAATGACAGACAATTGAAAGACAAAACAAAAATTCCTGAAGCATAGGCAACATCGACAGTCACACAATGAGAGAGTTAACTTGTCCAACACAAACCAGTGTTGCTAGACTCTTCTGGATAAAGGCAACTCTGGAATCCCAAATGACAGAGACATGTTCCAGAGGTTGTCACAGATTCCCACTATCTCTCAGATCTGCTGGATAAAAGCCAGTATATGAAAGACAGCAACAATCTACAGTGCCAACTGTGTTTCAATATGTGAAAAATAGAAATATCATTGTAAAACTAATCCGATTAAAAAGACTGCCTGAACACCCACAAAAAAAAAAAAAAAAAAAAAAAAAAAAAAAAATGGACCCTTAACAGATATCCGGCACTGTAATCCAGCATAGAGCACGTTTCACATGGAGACTGCAGCCTGTAATTAGTTGCTCCAGTTCACGTCTTTGGCTCCAATATAATTTGTTTACTTGTGCGATCGTTTACTATATAGATAACTAAATACATTTTCCTTGTTTTTGCTTTTCCTGGAAAAAGCCCTTCAGATACAGAGAAATGTTTGTTAGGCCTTCTGGGCCCGCTTTCTACTGTTGTGGGAAATAAATTGCACACCTCTGATGGCACCAAATGTCCAAAATAGCAAAATGGAGATAATGCTAAATACAGGAGATGTGAAAATAACAAGAATAATAGGATCCCCAAGGTATACTTACATTTTCTAACCAGCCATAGAAAATTACTACATCAACTGTCTCTTTTCCTCCATAAGTTCAAAATGAGAAGCTCTGCTATACTAGAAGACCTAGTTCAAACACATTAGAATTATTTTATAAAAACGCATATTCTTATTTTAAATGTTATTGGATATATACCAATCAGCCATAACATTATGACCACCCAGTATAACCCGTCAAGTTATGGACTCCACTCCAAGCTGTCAGATTCTTTTAGGCCCTGTAAATTGGAAGGCAAAACCTCCATGAATCGGACTTGTTTTTCTGGCACATCCCACAGATGCTCGATTGGATTGAGATCTGAAGAATTTGGAGGTCAAGTCAAAATGTCAAACTTGCTGTTGTGTTCCTCGAACCATTCTTGAATTCATCAGACCAGGCCACCTTCTTCCATTGCTCCTGTAGTCCAGTTCTGATGCTCACATGCCCACTGGAGGCGCTTTTGGCTGTAGACACGAGTCAGCATGGGCACCCTGGCTGGTCTACGGCTACGTGGCCCCATATGCAACAAACTGCGATGCATGGTTTGTTCTGACACCTTCTTATAGAAACTAGCATTAACTTCAGCAATTTGAGTTACAGTAGCTCTTCTATTGGATCAGACTACACGGCCAGCCTTCACTTCCACATGCATCAATGAACTTTGGCTGCCATGACCCATCACCAGTTTTACTTTCCTGAACCACTTTTTGTCCAGGGAGGATCAAGTTGTGAACAACCAGCCTGTCGGGGTTTTCCCAAACAATTACTGCTGCCAGCTATAGCCAGCACCACTAATCATTGTGTTCTGCAGGCAGGAAAGGCTCTCCACTGCCAGAACACAATAGCACTGCAGGAGGGATTCCCCCATCAACACTGACTGTGTTGATGGAGAATCGAGTAATTTTCTTTCATTCCACCAATGGTAGAAGGAAAGAAAATTGCATAATATATAGCCTGCCTAAGAATCAGCTTACAGACCCACATGGAAGAACAATATATTTGAAATATATTTTAAAAATATTCTTCCCAAACATATTGACATATTTGAAATGCCAACATTTTGGCCATATTCAATATATATATATATATATATATATATATATATATATATATATATATATATATACACACACACACACACACACACACATATATATATATATACATACATACACACACATACATATATATCCTAGATTGTAAGCTCGAAAGAGCAGGGCCCTCGATCCCCTCATGTTTTGCATTGTATTGTTATTGTTCTGTCACATGTTCTGTCCCCCTTTGTAATGTACAGCGCTGAGCGAACTATTGGCGCTTTATAAATACTGTATAATAATAATAATAATAAATATATATACTGTAGGTCTTTAAAAATCTACATTTTTGGAATGCGTTTTCAAATACATGTCAAAATATATGTTAAAATGACTTTTTTACATGTTAAAAATATTTGAATAGATTAAAAAAAAAAAAATTTAAATTTTATTTAAATATATTCTTTAGATTTTTTTTTAACATATAAAAAAAAAAGTAATTTAACATATATCTGTAAATGTGGGTTTTTACTTTTAAAAGACATACAGTATATTTAAAGTGTATTTTAAAAAATATTTTTAATATGTTTTGTAATAAAAATGCATTTCAACATATATATATGTTGAATATGGCCAGAATTGTAGCATTTCAAATGTATGCCAATATATTTGGGAAGAATATTTTTAAATTATATTTTTCTTGCATATGGGTAAAGTTTCAATAAAAAAAATTAGAGTAGTACTGTGGGTGTTAGATAAGACTCCTTACTTTCTTATTTAATCAGCAATGTGATTTCCTCGTAGAGTTCTCGATAAACAAGCTGAAATCATACTATAAAAGTCTATTAAAGTATATCTGACATAAACAGAGCCAACAAATATTCTGACAAATTACTTCTGCAAAACAAAACAAAGAAGGAATATAAACCACAGCAATAAAGCATTCCGTAAACTGACATAAGGGAAATTGCCATAGAATACTTGTAAATATAGAGGGCATGTCAAGGAGGAGATATCAACAAGGTTCATCTAGGGTAGCAAGTTGCACTCTGAGCTCAGCTAGGGAATAAATCAAATCTGCTCAGAAAGACAAAATTAAAGCAGTGTCATTCCTCTGTTATAGCTTCTTGCAGTTACTTACTGTTAATTACATGTTACTTCCAAACTGCAAACTAAACATAACACAACAACTATACAAGGCTATGTAAAAAGTTTTGCTAATACAAAAGATAACTTGAAATGTGAAGTGTGGTTACTGTAAACTTAACTGTTGTAACATTTACATAAAATGTATAAATTTATATGTGATTCCACATTACCAACATTCATTATTAGTTCCTACCCTCTTAGAGTTCCATTCTGGAAATTAAGTCTAATTTAGACACCTATTCTGTCAGGCACAAGAAAATTACAAACAGGACTACTAAACCCAGATCTGGGCTATCTAAAGTATCTTCTGAGACTTTCAGGAATTTTGCAATTTTCTTTTGAGCTAATAGACGCCTTGACCTCTTATTGAAAATGTGGTGATGGTTTAGGGGGGCAGCATGAATCCCTCCTTTTCTCTTCTCCAGGACCATCCATTATCCTTTCCCCCTTTTTTTCCTCCTACCATCCCACCAACCACTCTTATTCTCCTTGTATATTTGTTCATTAAGGGCCAGTTCACACTACATGCATTTCAATGTGCTTTTTTTCTGCATCCGAAACGCTCAGAAAGTAGGTTATATGGTTGTCAATGTTATAGTATTTTGGGCCTAGTGCATTTTAGGTCAAAATAAATTGTGTTTAAAAAGGCACAGTCCTGTTTTTGAAAAAAAAAAAAAACAAGACTTATTAAAAGTACCAACAATGATAAAAGAAAAAGGTCAGCAGTTATATTAAGGATAGGCAGATGGATTATAGCGCCACATACCATTAAATCTACAAAATGTTCTTGTTTGTGTTTAAAACACACCTGGGGACTTTTAAAGTGCCAAACAAAGGGCACCTTAAAGGTCCCCAGGTGAGTTTGAATACAATCAAGGTCAAAATAAAAAAAAAGTACCTACATATTTCCTTTCAGGCATGCAAGGAATTGCATTGTTCAGTACACTGCAGTTGCATTGAACAGGCTCTTACATTGTTTACCCCCAGCCCCAGGTTTGTATGGAGCAATGAACCTTCAATTATGGGTGTCACTCCACTTCCTTAAATTCAACCTCTCCAAAACCGAGTTTCTTGTCTTCCCCCCAGCCCGGACACCACCCCCCATTGACTTCTCCGTCACATCCAACAACGCTACCATCAAACCCGCCCTGCTGGCCAGAGTACTTGGTGTCATTCTGGACTCCAACCTATCCTTTCAACCCGAAGTCCAATCTTTAACAAACTCGTGCAGACTCCACCTCCGCAACATCGCCAAAATCCGCACGTTCCTAACCCCAGAAACCACTAAACAGCTCATCCACTCCCTCATCATATCACGACTCGACTACTGCAACTCCCTCCTCACTGGCCTGCCTCGCCGCTGGCTATCCCCGCTTCAGTCGATCCTGAATACGGCTGCCAGACTCATTCACCTTTCCAACCGCTCTGTCTCCGCCACCCCCCTCTGCCAATCCCTCCACTGGCTTCCGATTGCGCAACGAATCAAATTCAAAATCCTAACGCTGACGTACAAAGCTGTCCACCATACTGCCCCGAACTACATCACTGACCTAATATCCAAGTACCGCCCAGCACGCACACTCCGCTCCTCACAAGACCTCCTTCTCTCTAGTTCCCTGGTCTCCTCCTCCCATGCCCGCCTCCAGGACTTCTCCAGGGTGTCACCCATCCTCTGGAACTCTCTGCCCCAACCCATCAGATTATCACCTACTCTCCTCTCCTTTAGGCGCACCCTGAAAACCCATCTCTTCAGGGAAGCCTACCCCACCCCCTGCTAACTTGCCGACCTCCTCCACTCTTCCTACCACTCCATCCCCCACAGCTATCTCCTCCTGTAAGCTCCAAAGAGCAGGGCCCTCAATCCTCTCATGTTTTGCATTGTATTGGTATTGTTCTGTCACATGTTCTGTCCCCCTTTGTAATGTACAGCGCTGAGCGAACTATTGGCGCTTTATAAATACTGTATAATAATAATGGGGCTGGAGAAGGTATTAATGGACATTGCCAATTGCAAAAGTCTTCAAAGTATGATGGTAACCATGGTGACATCCCCTCAGGTGGGGCCACAATATCCTGCATCATGCAAATGCTTAGTATTGGCAGAGATACCGATGCAACCCTAGTAGAAATGATTTACAGCAGTCTGATCATCTCCACATTTGTGGCAAGTTATGCATATTTGTTTTCTAAAAATATAATGAGATGGGTACATTTTCCCTAGGTTCACATATGTGCAGGTGGTACCGCTGCGGATCCGCACAAAATCCATGCATAGAAGAATGCAGACCCGCGGGCGGGTGCCATTAATTCTACTCGCACTGGAAATCGCAACCGCACTGGGAACCGAGGTTCCTGTGCGGGCATGCGGTTTCCAAAGAAGTGGGGATGGAAGAAGGGACTTCTTCCCTGAGTGTCCCAGGGCACGGGAGTCCATTCAAATGAATGGGCTCTCGTGCCCGAACAAACTGCGGCCCGCAGGAACACACAAATGTGAACCAGGGCTTATACTGCAAGACCAAAAAACTACAGCTGCCAGCCACCATTTTATTCTAATATGCATTTTAACATGTATGCATGCAAAAAAAAAATGCATAAACAGCCAAGGCATTGAAAGGGTTAAAATATTTACACTTTTACGATAACACCTACTTTAGATTTGTTACAAGTTTCCATTCACATAACACAACTTAAAAAAGTTTACTCCTGGCACTACCCCATAAAAGCACTTCTGGAACTTGATTATTACTCAATACAATCCATCAAGAAAAAGCTGAAAAATCCCCCAAACATATGCTTCTTACTTTGCTCCCACAATCCCTATCCAAAAGCTAAAAGGCTCTAAGTATTTTACAGGTTTTTTTTTTCTTATATTCACCACATGCCAGCTGATTCCTACATTATGAAAATCCAGTAAGGTTCCTTCTTTACCTGGCTGGAGACACTCAGTGATATCATGCATATGGAGAGGCTGGCAACTGATGACAGGAATGCCAATGAATAGTTCAGTAACATTTGCTCAGCATGGATGGTTTAGAAGGAATCTCAAAAATTTAAAGATTTTCTGACTTGGCCTCTACAGAAGGAACTACTGCAGATGCCTACATTACCTATGTAACTTTGTTGATATTTTGAAAGTTTATCAAACCGCATTGAGACCTTTTTAGTTCACATGGCAGTCATGGTTATGGTGATTGTGCAGTGCCATGGAGAGATCCACATCTTCCTACATCTTTCTATAATCTATTTTCTTTTTTAACCCTGTGTCTCTCTCCTGCTCTACTACTTTTGTATATTACATTTGTTTTTATCCCCTTCTATCTCTGCATAGTTGTTAAAATAAATCTGGAATCACACAGACAACAATCAATGTTTCGCAATATCCCTTTCCTCTCATCTCAGCTGTGTTGATAGTTTGTGATACTTACTTGGTTCATTTTTGCTAAACACTACTGTTCATATGATGAAGAACCTTTTTTATAGCAGTCATAGTTTAACATCTTTATTCCATTGGATGTAAATACTGTGTGTTTTCTGAATAAAAGCCAATTTGAATTAAAAAAAAATTATATATATATATATATATATATATATATATATATATATATATATATAAATAAATAAAATAGCTGATTTCTACTTTTTCTTTTTTTGAAAATTCCAAAACTGAAGAAAATGGTTTTTATATATTTATATTTAGGTATGATGTATGAATGGGAACACATGATAGACATGTGGAGGAGTTTCTCAAGTTTGAGCGCTAATGTGAACTACATGTTAAAGCACATCTAAAGTCAACTTTTAAAGTCATGATTTTAATTTTAATTATAGCTTACTGCTATTAATCTGAACGATCTTGAAGTTTGTAAACTTACTTTGTGAAGATACCCACACATTTACTTTACACGTACTCACTATATCCTGTTGGTAAGCACTATTGAGTCACAGAATTCACACAGAGCCTGTCCTCTGAACTACAAAGGTACTGAGCAGAAGAATTATAGGAGGCGGAGTCAGTACAGTTAACACAGTTTGCAGACAGCAAGGTAACATGGGATATATAGTCCTTAGAGATATGAGATGTTGCTAAGCATGCAGGGAGTCCAGGATGTTGTGGAAAGGAGGACCAGCAGACATGCAGCATGAAAGGAGATTTTTCAAGTAAGATTTTTTTTTTTTCAAAAATAACCATAGTTTGTATTGATGAGATTACTGGGGTTTTAAAAAGTAAGTGTATACGTAACCATAGCACTCCTTTGAGCTCGATACCATGATGACCACAGCCAGACAGTTATCAGATGGAAACAGGGAAGTTCTAAATCAGCTAAAAAGAACACTCAACCACCACAGTAAAATAGGTGTCTTCTGCAATCTAAAGGTGTTCAAAGATATTATAAAGATATGTATGAGGTTACTGGGGAAAAAAAAACTCATTCGCCACTACGCTGCAGCATCAGTCTAATGCGCTGGAAGCCAGCTGTCAATCAGGGCGGATCCTGACAATTTGGTTGGGATCCTTCCAGAGCCTGGAATGGCTCAGTGATGTCAACCAACAAGCTTTAGCCTGCTGTTGGCCATTTCTAGGTCATAGGAGAACACAAGCAAGTGCACTCCTGTGACCCACAGTTCAAAATAAAAAAAAAAAATAATAATAATAATAATAATAATAATAATAGGGACAATAACTTTCATAACATTGCGTTGGAGTGAAGAAAAGCACTATAAGTGGGTGGAAAAGATTGAGGACTCTGCATGTTAGTGTAATGTTGTGTGCTGGCCTAATCCAATTAGTCTGAGTACTGATCATCAGCAGATAATCCTATAATTGAATTAACATTCTGCCATTCACAGCAGTTCACAGTGCAAAGAACACACTGACAACCATCCCCTGCTGGAGCCAAGCACAAACCTGTACAATTCCACATAATTCTTCCACTACCACAGCCATAACCAATAATGCAAATTATTTAAATTTAAAGGCTCTCAGACGCCAGCGGATTACCCTGACTCGAGCCAGCCACAGACAGATCAAAATTTGGCCAGCTCAGCAGGAACAAAAGTACATAAAATATTTCCAGTGTTCAAAAGATCACTTGGAATATAGTGCAATGGCCCTAGAAGTGTGGCACCCATTGGGCCTCTCTACAATGGAACTAGAATTCAAGACATTTATCTAAGCTCTAACGGTCCGAGGTCCCCTTTCTGGCATCTTTGCCCTGGCTTCTTCCAAGTGCCAGTCTTCGGCCATCTTGACTGGCCTGAGCAGGATGGTGTAACTTCTGCCCATACGCAGAAGTTCGGTCATCTTGGCATGCAGGCACAGTGCTGGAATATATATTGAGCTGTGTAGGTACAAGCCTATTAAATAGGCTTTTTGAGCTGATTAGCTGGCAATCTTTTGCAATGTTCTATGGATTGTGCTGCCCATATGAACATTTCAGTTTTCCTAGTTATACATTGATCCGAGTGGTTGACTGTGTAAAAAACCCAACAAAGCAAAAATGGAAAAGTAGGGGCTTTCAGCTGCCTTATGGAAGACAGATTGGGCTTCTGGTGTGCTGTTGTACCTTTATGGAGGAAGGAGCTACCCCTGCTACCTGCCCCCCCCCCTCCAATCCTAGGAATGCTTGCTCTCAATACCTAAACATTTTTATATATATCTCCCGCTGAACGTATAAGGAGATTATAAGAGAATGCAATCTGATATTGTACCATCAACTGCACAGCTCTGACTGTCCAAAGATCAACCAGCTTTACATGGTAGGAACACAACCAAAGGGTTACTCTGACGGAAGGATAGCAAAAGTCACGACAATTCATCTAACTTTGAATAAGAGTTTAAAGCTAACAATACATGCAAAGATTTAGGCCATGGGCTGAAAGACAAATCTAATAGATTCTTCAATCCACGCTAAATCGTGCAGAAAAAGGAAAAGAATCTCCATTACTATGGTTTTCTGTCCAAATATCCAAACAATGACTATATCTAATTGGATGCAGTCATTGCTTGGCCATCAATTTTCCATCCACCTCCTTTGTCAAAAGTCGATTCTTCAATCTACAGTACGTTTGTCAAGTCAGGTGGTGCTGACAGGGCCATCGATGGCTCGAATTTAAAACGTTCTGCATGGCAGGTGTATCTTCCTTTCTTGTACAAGTGTGCAGAGGCAAATAATTGTGGAGTATATCTGTAAAGCATCTAGAATGTACCACGGTCAATAAAAAATTCTTGGGTACATGTTGTCAAAGGCACAGCGTTTCATCGCAAAACACCTGACCACAGTAAAATGATTTTAATCTTGCAATATTATTATTATACATTATTTATATAGCGCCAAAAGGTTTGCTGAGCGCTGTACATTATAGTGGGGAACAGAACATGAGACAATACAGTAACAAAACAATGCACGAGGGGTTCGAGGGCCCTGCTCTTTCGAGCAATATGCATCCATACAACCAAGGGTTCTCGACACACTATTCTATGGACAAATTATATATTTCTATAGCTCAGTTAGTTGCACTTCTGTACCAAATATATATAAAAAAATATCCTCTGGGTTTTAGTGATGGAGACTAATAATGTGTAAAATTTACTATAAAATCACAGATGTTCAGTTTTTACGACACAGCAAAAGATAACGTTATGTGAATAAAAACATAAATGTGCATGATCCACGAATTACAAATAAACTGTCCAATCTTAACGCAAACAGTCCTTAAAATAATATTTGTCTAGTAAGGAATACAGCCAGGAAGGCCACTCTGATTAATGAACACACTTGTCTGATATTAGGTATTTCACTGCAATGTACCATTGTTACAGCTAGAATTACTGGCTGTTCTTGGCCTAACTAAAGCAGAATTCAAACAAAAAGGGGTTAATTATATTGCAGCTTACCAATTCTTAGATGTGATGGCTGTATTAGTTTCCTTTCTTAAGCTTTTTCTTCTATTTTCATGTGGTGATCTTGCCAGTAAGTCTGTTTTTCACCAGAAAATCACTTGTGCAAGTATAGGGATGAGACAAAACACCAACAGGAGTGCTTAAAATGATCAGCTTTTCTTTTATGTAAAAGTTGTATCCCAAAAGAAAAAAAATGTTTGTTGTAACAGATGAAAAGTAACAGCTGGCAATCAGCTTAAATTTTTCACTGTATTTAAATCTGCTAGTACATTCCCTCCCCCAAGACTGACAATGCTGCTGTCCAGGGGCGGACTGACAACTCATGGGGCCCCCGGGCAATAGGTGATCATGGGGCCCCTGTGTCCTTGCCCAAACTCAAAAAAGCCTATGAAAAAGGTACCAGGGGCATCTCATGGGGCCCCCTACTGACCCCGGGCCCTCGGGCAATGCCCGAGTTTCCAAATGGTCAGTCCGCCCCTGCTGCTGTCCAAATCTGCCCCCTGTGCATCCAGAGTGGGGGCACTTTAATAGAGGAGGTGTGTTACTGGCCTGATCACTAGGTGAAAACAGAGGGAACAAAAAGCCTGAAAAAAACCCCCCAATACAGCCACTACATGCAATGATTATTAAGGTGCAATATATTACTTTACATATTGTTTCTGGTTTAATACCATTTTAATATGTTCTAATATATGGTTAACTGCTCTTTTAAATGGTGTTTGTTGCATATTTCCAAAGGAATCCAACAAAGCAAAATATATAAGCTACACTGCTGACTAGTTTCTGAAATTGCACATCCTGTGGCTGTCATTCCTATCATTTATTCACTATTTTTATGAGCTGCTGACCTGGAACAAGCACATTTTTAGCATTTGTTAAGAAAAATGACATACATGCTAGTGCTAGGTAAGCATCTCACTAAACAGTTAAGGACCAGGATGACAGCCCAGAACTTCCACAACAACTGCAGCTCTCACAATTCCATCATGACAAGTTGCTTTTCAAGCAGAGAAGAGGAAGTCGAGACTCATTTTGCGCAAACCTAAACATCCTGGTTACCAGAATACAGACCACACCAGAGTCTCTAATTTTGGATCACAAGTTCAGGCAGACCAATGTTTTGGGGTAGCTTTCCTAATGTACAAGTTCAAGAACCCCCAGACAACAGTCAAACAGTATAGATTATTCACCAAATGCTTTTCATCCTCAAAGTAATCTTCCTGTCCTACCCTAAATGGCTGTCATGTGGCACCTCTGTGATGGTAATAATGCTATCGATGATATGATATTGCCCAGCTGCTTTTGCCCCGACACAGAATGGAAAAACAACAACCATTACAAGGGAAGAAGTTTGGGGGGAAAAAAAAAAAAAAACTGGACCCCAATCCCTTTCTGTAAATTTGATAGCAAGTGAACTATAGAGGAAACAAACTGTGGTAAGGGGAAATCATGGTACAGCCATATATCTACTCAACAAAAGTGGGCCTGGATTTTCCTGTCGCTCTAGGCCACATGTGTCAAACACAAGGCTCGTGGGCCAAATCTGACCCATCAGGCCATTTCGTGTGGCGCTCCCACCTCTCCTGCAGCTGTGGTACCCCCATCGTCTCTACCCCTACCTTGTCTCAGCAGTCGGCAGAAAAGAAAGGAGGACAGAACTCCTCTGCCAGATCCTGCACTTCTCCATGCAACCACATGTTCCAGGAGGTAGACTCAGAGTTCCTGGAAGTAAATGAAGGTGGATTCATCTGCCCTTCGTAAACAATGACCACAGTGAGAGCTATAGCGAGGAAAAGAGAAAAGGTATGCGAAGAATAAAAAGCCTGCAATTATTTATAAGTATCGGTTTGTAGATGGCCATTATTAAACTTTTCTAAAGGTGCCTTTGTTGCAATTTTTATGATAATTGTGACATTCTGCTTTAAGCCAGTCTGTCACCTGAGGCCACAACCTATGTTGTCTTTCTACAAATACAGGCCTGAAAGTGAGTTCTGCAAGACAGATTTAAAGCTGAACTCTGGGTTAAGCAAATATGTATGTGTATTCCTACCAGACCTGTGCAGTAATACAGTGTAAAGCTTTGCCCCTGTGCAGGAGCTTCCTGTAATGAAGACTGGCCATTGTGGCCCTCTCTCCTCCTGCGGGGAGACAGGTCTTGTATCTGCCCAATGCCTGTAGTGAGTTGAGCCTACTGGGCCCCTCCCACAGCTCTGCTCTCTGCACAGACTATGTACAGCATACTGCTACTTTCACAAGGTAACATCTGGATTTGTAAAGAAATTTGTAGATCACAAAGTGTGTTTATATCCTTTGTAACTATTGAGGAATATGTTTTACTTAAGGTTTTGTGTTTGTTGTTCAATTTTAAGACTCTACTCTGCATAGTCACCCCTGTAAACCTGCCTGTACAATGGATTAGCAGGTCAGTAGACAACAACAAAAAAACAAAACAAAACACATTACAATATAAAAAAGGCAACTAGTCATGCTCACACGCATAATGAGAACTTCTTTGCTAGTACAAAACATTAAAAACATTGCACTGACATTTCCTTTGCTACAAAGCAGTAGCACTTAGCCATTTTTTTGGGATAAATGAGACTACCTACTGAGTCCTTCAATAGGTCTGCCAATAGCTGTGACTAGAAAAATACCCACTATTGACACAAAACCTTATCGCAAATGTTTGAGGCTGGGACATAGTAGCGTGAACAATAGTAATAAGTATTTTAAAACCTTTGAATTTGAAATGTTGGCACTTTCTGAGAAGAAAAAATAACAGATTATTATTATGTACCCAAATTAAGGACATGACTGTCTCTAATAGAGAAAGAAAAATATAAGTGCATTGTCTAGACCTAGGAAAAACTATGTTACTGGCAAATTAAGGAGAACCTTTTCACAATTCACCAGATGTTGCTTTCTTTGTGTACGAAATATGTTACACATCAACAGCACAATTCCAACATATAGATCTGTTTAATAATCAAGTACAGTCCCATGACAACCACTCAGAACTCAGCAGTAGCCATAGACAGCCTGAACACTACAAGCAATGCTTATATTTTAATGAATTGCAATAGTAAATTCTCTCTGGACCTGTTGAAGGTGTGAAGTGAGAGGCAGGGAGACTGTTGCAGGAACCTTCAGGAAGCAAGAGTGAACTTTCTTGTCCTAAAAATGCAGAAAATAAAGACAGGACAATATCCTGATTAAGGCAGAAGGCATAGACCACCTTTGGCTGGTATAGCAGGAACAATGTGTGTGGATCTCTCACAGTTCTACAGATGCCATCGGTTTTTGTTTTTCATTCAACCTTCTGGTTGAAGGAAAACAAAATTTCCACGTATATCCAGCTTTAGGCCTCAAGAAAACCTTGTCATTCTGGAACACTAAAGCCCTGTGCACACGATGAGAATATTGGATAATTTTTGGGGGGTTTTTTTGCATGCTAGTCTTATTTCAAAAGTGAAGAGGTTATTAAAATTACAAAATTTCTTGCATGACACAATAAAAATTTGAAAGTGATGTAATGCATTTCTATTGTATTTTCAGACGAAAACTGTACTGACTGAATGAAAATTGTATGATCTGGTATCGTACAAGAAACCTTTTTGTACTTGTCCCTTCAAACACTTTTGGACCAAAGCTGTGTACAAACAATCAGATTGTCATATGATAGCTTTGAAAGCAGTATTTTTCCTACGATTTTCTGATCTTGTGTACTAGACTTAAGATAGGCTCCTTACAGGATAACGCTGCTAATTCAGAGACTATCCTAACAGAGGTGATAGCAACAAGGCAGGACGCCTCATGGGTATGGTCAGCCAAAGCAATATCCCTGGTAGGTTCTGAAGAGCTGATAAAACCAGACTGAGATCTCAAGGTGATACAGTGATTGAGATGTGCACTACACCCCGAATAAAGGCCTTTAAAAGAGAAGTATGGAGTTTTAACCTAGGTGGATGCAGCATTGATCTAATGCTGTATCTGTTCCCTGCTGCTTCTAAGATGGAGAACTGAGAAATGAAGACTGCTAAATCGCTCAGTTCTCAGTCTTCAATACACAGAGAGCTGATGACTGTCAGTTACCAACTCTCTGATCTTCCCCTCCAGCGCTCACTGAAGAACCGGGCTATGCAGGGGACAGGAATTTCTAGCTCAGGCTCTCAGCAGCACGATTAGAGGCCGAGCCAGCTGCCTGTCCAGGCATCTGGGTGAATCCCAACGGTAAAGGCAGGATCGATCCAGAGCATGGACTGGCTGAGTGACATCAGCCGAAAGCAGGCTTGAGCCCGCTGTTAACTGAAAACAAGTCACAAGTCACAGGAGCACAAAACAAACTACACTTCTGTAACCCATAAGAAAAGTAGGGCCAAAAAAAAAAAAAAACTTTGGCCTACTTCTCCTTTAACTAGAAATTGATCAGCTAAAGGTCTTTGAATCAGAACGATCAAGGCTGAGATTTGTCAATTCATTGTACTCGAGGCTAATTTTTTGATCCAGACCAGACTGGAGGAAGGACAGACAGGCAAAAAGGGAAATGCAACTGGCCACCCACAACAAAACACAGATGGTAGTGATGAGGCAGAAAAATAGTAGACATTCAGAATGTCTAACTGCACATTCCTGAGGACAGAAAATCACCCAAAAGGAGGGAGCCCATGACCAGCCTAGCATTTTCCATGCAAACCTTCTGAATCTGGAGGGAGGGGTGGGGTAGGTAGAAGGAAGAAATGAAGGGAGAGGTGCGTAGAAGGAAGGAAGAAATGAAGGGAGAGGTGAGTAGAAGGAAGGAAGAAAGGAAGGAGGGGTGGAAGGAAGGGAGGGAAAGAGGTAGATGGTTGAAAGGAAGGAAGGGAGGGAGGGAGAGGTAGATGGTTGAAAGGAAGGAAGGAAGGAAGGAAGGGAGGGATGGGTGGAAGGAAGGGAGGGGTGGGAGGAAGGAAGGAAGGAAGGAAGGTAGGGAGGGAGGAGTGTAAGGGAGGGAAAAAAGTGAGGGAGGGAGGGGTGGAAGGAAGGGAGGGAGGGATGGAAGGAAAAAAGGGAGGGAGGGAGGGGTGGAAGGGAAAAAGGGAGGGAGGGAGGGGTGGAAGGGAAAAAGGGAGGGAGGGAGGGGTGGAAGGGAAAAAGGGAGGGAGGGAGGGGTGGAAGGGAAAAAGGGAGGGAGGGAGGGGTGGAAGGGAAAAAGGGAGGGAGGGAGGGGTGGAAGGAAAAAAGGGAGGGAGGGGTGGAAGGAAAAAAGGGAGGGAGAAAAGGGAGGGAGGGGTGGAAGGGAGGGAGGGGTGGAAGGGAGGGAGGGAGGGGTGGAAGGAAAAAAGGGAGGGAGGGGTGGAAGGGAGGGAGGGAGGGGTGGAAGGGAGGGAGGGAGGGGTGGAAGGAAAAAAGGGAGGGAGGGGTGGAAGGAAAAAAGGGAGGGAGGGAGGGAGGGGTGGAAGGAAAAAAGGGAGGAGGGGTGGAAGGGAGGAGGGGTGGAAGGGAGGGAGGGGGGGAGGGGGGGAAGGAAAGGAGGGAGGGGTGGAAGGAAGGAAGGGAGGGGTGGAAGGAAGGGAGGGAGGGGTGGAAGGAAGGGAGGGAGGGGTGGAAGGAAGGGAGGGGAGGGGTGGAAGGGAGGGAGGGGTGGAAGGGAGGGAGGGAGGGGTGGAAGGGAGGGAGGGAGGGGTGGAAGGGAGGGAGGGAGGGGTGGAAGGAAGGGAGGGAGGGGTGGAAGGAAGGGAGGGGTGGAAGGAAGGGAGGGAGGGGTGGAAGGAAGGGAGGGAGGGGTGGAAGGAAGGGAGGGAGGGGTGGAAGGAAGGGAGGGAGGGGTGGGTGGGTACAAGGAAGGAAGGAGTGGGAAGAGATTGGACTTCGTGACTTCATTTTATTTTTCTTCCTGTTTGCAATTAAGAACTGTGCCCTCAAATCTTTCTTTCATTTATTACCTCAAGAGACCTTGCTCCTTTCGGACTACAAGTTGCATCTCCTACTCTACCTACATCTTGAAAAACCTTTCTTGCTACGCTCCCTTCTAGCTCATAGCCCCCCTACTGGTGTTGTACCATATTAATGTTTGGGGACAAGGCATGCCCTGTTTGGGGTGGTGTTGTGGGGTGGGTGGGGATCTGTACAGATTTTTGTATGGATTTGTTTTTGGTCTGGTATGTGTCACCCCAAGATGGGCAACCATTTGGTACGATTGTTCTACAGCACCTCTGAAATATATTCTATGATTTGTGAGCTGGATGTTCACTCCTTATGGGATCCAGCAGACGGAGTACCCATTTTATTTATCTAAGTACATCCTCATGGTGCCAGTGACATTAAATTTCCAGGAATGTCCGGGGACTAAACACAATCAAATGCTCACTGGTATTCAACTACCTTAAAACTAATAAACTCCATATCTGTATTTTACAGACCCATTTGACAAGGAGTAGGATCCTAAGTCTTAAGAAACCCTGGGTAGAGCATTACTATCATGCCATCTATTCCTCCAATGCTAGAGGCATTAATATATTGTTTCATAAGGCCTTGTACCCCACAGACCAAGATCTTCTTGCTGGTGACTTTCAAATGCCCCCTAGCCCGATACTGGATAAACTCGCACCAGATGCGGCTACTCAATCTACTTTATCTAGCTAGGCGGAATTCTTTGATTTATATGATCTATGGCATTGGAAACACCCGGTTAGTAGGGGATATACATGCTACTTATGCCATGCTTTCTTGTATAGATTTACATTATGCTAGTGCTGCTATGCTTCATACCATCTAAGAGGACTCTATCCTCCCACGGTGAATCTCTGACTATGCCCTACTGCCCTTGCACTTTTCAGTTGACATAGATTTCCCACAGGGCCCGAAATTATGGCGGTTGTCCAAGTGCTGGATATCTGATGAGAAGGTTGACCCCCAGATGCTTAGTGAAATCTCTGACTACTGGACACGCAACCTTGGGACAGTGTTCCCTGAGATAGTGTGGGATGCCTTTAAAGCTTTCACTAGAGGACAATATCAGCTTCATATTGGTGTGACCCTCCCATATTTGGCCTCCCGAGATAGGATCATTCACCAGAATATGGTTGTTACTTCTAGAGAAGCATCCCTTCCTCAGGTGGAAGCCTCCTGCAAGATTCTTCTACATCAGTCTCAGCTGGTGTTTGATCAGGGAGACAAAAAACAGGTAGGTTGTTAGCATTGCTTTCCAAGGATCACAACCCTGACTCATAACGAGCATACAGGCCGAGGATGGAAGGTTGCTGACAGATTTAGATTTAATCAATGTTCGATTTGCCCTCTATTATAGTCAATTGTACTCTTCTTGAGTGCATTATTCTCCTAATTAATTACATCAGTATCTGCAGGATATTGACTATTGACTTGGCAAGAACCACCCTACAAATACCTATGTCTAAGGGTGGCTTGGCCCTCCCCAATTTTAGGCACTACTATTGGGCGGTAGTTTTAGTAACTTTTCATTGACGTTTGCGCAACTGCGAGGGAACCCTGTAGTGAACTCAGAGGCAGCTCTTGTAGGCTCCTATGCAGAACTGAGCAATGCTGTTTTTAGATGCCCCGGGTCTAACCCAGGCATAACCACTCCAATGCGTACTACAATTCGGGTTTGGCAACAGGTAACTAGATTTTTGGGGGAACCTAATACAGTTTCATCTCATACACCATTATGGGGTAACCCTACTCTCCCACATCTTCAATTTATTCTAATTTGTGTGGGCAAGACATGGTTTTACTACTCTTAAACATATTATCCTGCATGGATCCCTTTTACCATTTAATACTTTAAAAATTCCAAATTCCTAACCAAATGTTTTTCAGGTACTTTCAATTGCGCCATGCGATCACAGCACAATTTCCTACCACTGTTACTTTAACCTCTCATTCAGTTAAGCGCTGCTTGACTTGTAAAAAATGTGGATCGAATACTTTCCTCTCTTTACCTGAGGATCTCTGGGAAGGAGAGGACTAAAAGGTACCCAATTGTATCATACCTGGCAGAGTGATCTCCCTGGCCTTACTGAAGAGGATTGGTGGGGGAGACATACAACCATTGACGGTATCGGCCAAGGACAAATTTATCTAACTGAAATTCTTACACCGTGCATATTATACCCTGCAGAGGCTTTCATTTATTCTACAGTCAACAAATATTGTCCCCAGTGCATGTCCGTGCAATCCTACTGGCAAAAAGTGCTGGCAGATCTTAATGCCATTTTGGATCTTCGTCTACTCTTAGATCTGAACTTTCTCCTGCTGGGTATGGGCATTCAGTTGGATGTTTCCTTCCACCAAAAGTGCTTCCTTTTCTATGCAGTGTTTACACATGAAAGCTTATTTTATACAGGTGGAAGTCTTCTGAGCCGCCCACGATTCAGTAGTGAAGAACAACAGTGAACCAAGTACTTCCTCTGTATACAATTGATTTATATGGGTCGCAATTGCCCGAAAAAATTCAATAAGATCTGAGGTCTTTTGCACTATGTACCAACCAGACTTGTTTGGGTTTTGTATTGTTTTATACGTATATGAAAGATAAAAAGGTACCGGTTAAACAAAAATTATAATTTTACCTGCAAAAAAAGTGCATTTATTATTTTTTTTTAAAAAAGTGAACTTATCCTTTAATCGATCTGCAAGCAGAATAAAATGTTGCAGTAGTTATGGTGCAGGCAAGTGATGAAGGTGTTGTCTTGGAGGAAATCATCCAAAGAGTGAGAGAAGAAAAATCTCCATAGAAGAAGGCAAGCTTTTCTCAGTAAAGAGAAAAGATCCACTGTCTAAGGACACTAGCACTAGCTGGAAGTGGAAGGGGTTATAAAGGGGAATTTCCCTTTTTGCCAGTGTCCAATCATCTGATCGTAGCTACATTTAACCTAGTTGTAATGATTTAAAGAAGCCCATGTCCTGTACGATCAGGAAACAGTATTTTATGGAAAAACAGGTTCTTTAGGAAACCAAAATTCACCCAGTTAGGGTCCTTTCACACAAGTGTCAACTGAATCCTTTTACTTCAGTTTGTACATCAGTTCAGTATATATTAGTTTTTCAGGTCCTTTTTTTTTTGAAGAAGAAAATAGGTGGACAGAAGAACAAAAATTATGTTCTTGCCTAAATACAGGCATGAACATTTTTCCATTTACATATACATCTGCACCTTTTGTTTTTTTTTCTGCAAACTGACTTGGATGTAAGCAGATGTAAACTAATGTACATCTGTTTACTTTTGCCTGCCTGCCCATAGACATACAGTACACTTGATTCAGTCTGGAGCCATCTGAAAACAGATGGATCTAGACTGAAGGCTCATGTGAAAGGGCCCTTAGAGTTTTGGTCAACATTAAAGCACACTCTATTTGTTGCAACATCACTGCTTGCAGATTTTAATTATGCCCTTCCACAACAGTTTATTCAACTTTTATAGAAGCAAGCCTTCTCTTCTCCCACATTCTTTGTTAATCCAGCTATTCTTTCACATTCCACTAACCTACTATAAACTTATTGTTATTCCGTTTTATCATGTTTCTTCCCTTTTTGATCCATGTTTTCTCTCTCCTGTCCTCTTCTCATCCTCTGCATTTCCTATGCACCCCCTCTCTCTCTCTCAAGACTTCCTTATTTGGGTTTTTCATTGAAAAAAAAAAAAAAAATCCTAGAAATGTGCTGGTCATTTGGTTACACAGATATACAGACACCCAGCTGCACGCAGGCACTGTCATTGTACAGATTCACACAACATACACAAAAGTGTACTGTCATCAAAGTATACGTATACATCAGACATCATACAACATCCGAGGCTCACTTGAGTATAAGAAAAAAAATTGTACAGAATAAATTAATCTGAGAATTATATCTCAACGACTACAGAGACATTTCCTTTAGAAAGCTGCCCTTTGTTTTTATACAGATACATTGATATGGCTATCGTTATCTACATCGTGATAGCAATATATCTCACATTTTTATCACTAAAAGCTTAAAACCAAAGCCCTTGGGGAAAGCGATAATAAAGAACGTTAAAATCTGCACTGTGTTTCTCATGTGATCTAATCCACCAAATAAACCCTATAGTTCCATTTTAGGAGAAAAGTACAATACATGTGATGTTAGTGTAGGGATAACAAATCATCTACTTTAGACAGTAAGAGCGATCACTTGGAAGTTATGCTTTTTCACATTTGGGGCATAATAAACTGCTTCTGAGCTCCAGGGTAGTTGAATGAGCTAAAACTTTCTATACACTATATGAATTACGTCTGATTCCGGAGGAACCAGCCAGCTCCCGGTTTGTTCATCAGATCAACTTTTGTTGAAGATGCCTGCTGGAAGACATGTGTCCAATCAGTGGCTGTACCCAAGCCAGGAGAGATGGCTGTCTAAATACAATAGCTGCAAAGGGAGATTCGTCTATCTGCACCGAATAAATTCAATTTGGACTTTGTACATTATGCTTGCGCACCCAGTTATAACTGAATGACAGGAGGTTCAGACTCTTCACCATTTTCTTGGAAAGAAAGGGTTTATCACAGTGTGTTCCTTCAAAAGGGATGTACCATCACGTCTTATCCCAATAAAAGCTAAGCCAAACCTAACAGAGGTTCTATACCTTTCCTATTCTGAAAATAAATGGACAGCTCAATATGTGTTGATGACTGTTATGGTCAATGTTTCCTCTTTGCAAGTTGACAAGCCAGAAAATGCATCCGTCTCATTTTTTTTTTCCATTGCACTCCAAGGCAGCATGTGTTCTTTAGCACATACATTGGGAGGTTACTGAAAGGCAGGTGCATTTGTTTGGTCTATGTATATACATTGGGTTGCCATTAAAAATGAACGTGTTACCACATATTACAATATGTGTGCATTAGGTGAAGTTTCCGTTATAGCGCATACAATCCTTTATCAACTTACCAATCCTTAGATGTGGTGGCTGCATTTGGTTTCTTTTCTTTTTCAGGCTTTGGCCCATTATTTTTACCTATTAATCCATCAAATAAGCCACTGCCTGCCCTAGCGCGGCCAAGTTCACTCCTCCATTGCTATGGAGGTAGACACGATTTCCACCCAGGCTTGCAGCAAATGTGTCTGTTTTGTACCTCATTACTTGGGTGATGGGATTAGTAACAGGCACACAAATATGCCATTTTATACTAGCACTGCCAACAGGCAGGAAGAAGTGCCTGTAAAGATTAGGATCTTCTGTTGAAGTGCAGTGGACCTTGAACCTTCTTGTCCTATATCCATACACTATAACTGTTCCATGTACTTGTGTGAATACACAACACACCGTGTAAAACATATTCTACTCTTATATTGTAATCAGTGGTGTGCAAGATCTCTTCTAGAACACTGCACTTTATTTTCAGAATAAAGGACAGAACTTTCATGGGCAGAAATTTTGTATAAATTTTGTTTGATACATAAATATAATTTTAGGTTTAAAGGATAAGTTCACCTTTAACCACTTCAAGTCTAGACACTTTCACCCCCTTCCAGTCCAGGCCAAATTTTCAGCTTTCAGCATGATCGCACTTTGAATGACAATTGTGCAGTCATGCAACACTGTATGCAAATTAAATCATTTTTAAAAAAATTTTTACACACAAATATCAGCTTTCTTTCGGTGGTACTTGATCACCACTGGGCTTTTTATTTTTTGCTATATAAATGAAAAAAATACCACAAATTTTGAAAATAACATTTTTCCTTTTTTTTGGTTTAAAATTTTGCAAATAAATAATCTTTCTTCATAAATTTAGGCCAAAATGCATTCTGCTACATTTTTTTTAGGTAAAAATAACCCCAAACATTGTATATTATTTAGTATGTGTGAAAGTTATCGCTGGTATGGCGTTGAGCAGGACATTGGTATGGGGTATGGTGGTGATCAGGATGCTGGTATGGTGTATGGCAGTGATCAGGGAACTAGTATGGCATATGGCGGTGAACAGGGCGCATGTATGGCATTGATCAGGGCGTTGGTGTGGCAGTGATCAGGGCGCTGGTAAGATGTCGCAGATCATGTCAACACAGATATTTCAATGAACAACTTACTTAAGAGGGATTTCAGTCCAATATCCAAACACAGATCATAGCAAACCATAGCTAACCTAGACTGGACATGAGTGAACCAAATACATAAAGCAGTGTTCAGCAAAGTGTCCTTATTTTTTCTAGGTCAGTTTGATTGAAGGCAACAGATCCAAAGAGAAATGAAGAATGTGGAATAGAGAAACCTGTCTGATTTCACATAACAATGGATGATGACAGAAAGCGATAAGAAAACAGTGCAGCTATCACTAGACAAGCTTCAAAAACAGCTAAACAAGAGACTGGTCCATTGAGTTATGACTGATGGAACCCTTAATGTGAATGAAGACCGCCTTCAACATATTGCCCTGATAATGACATTGCTTAAACATTATTGACTAAACACTTCACAGAATATAAATTGCTACAGGTATAATGGTCTGTGGTCAATTTTATTTAAAGTGGTTTAAGCTGAACTCCAGGCAGATATAAAAGCCAAAAAGTAATACAGCTATTTTTAAATGCATTTTAGGTTTAAAGGATAAGTTCACCTTTAACCACTTCAAGTCTAGACACTTTCACCCCCTTCCAGTCCAGGCCAATTTTCAGCTTTCAGCACTATCGCACTTTGAATGACAATTGCGCAGTCATGCAACACTGTATACAAATTTTTTTTTTCCCCCACACAAATATCAGCTCTTTTTTGGTGGTACTTGATCACCACTGGGCTTTTTATGTTTTGCTATATAAATGAAAAAATAATACCATAAATTTTGAAAAAAAACTTTTCGCTTAGTTTTTGGTTTAAAATTTTGCAAATAAATAAAAACTTTCTTCATAAATTTAGGCCAAAATATATCCTGCTACATTTTTTAGGTAAAAATAACCCCAAACATTGTATATCATTTAGTATGTGTGAAAGTTATCGAGTCTGCAAACTATGGGATATACAGTATATTTGAAAATTGATCAGTTAAGACCCTAAAATACCACACACTGGTATGTCATATGGCAGTGATCAGGATGTTGGCATGAGGTATGGCGGTGATCAGGATGCTGGTATGGCATTGATCAGGACATTGGTATGGGGTGTGGCAGTGATCAGGGTGCTGGTATGATGTATGGCGGTGAACAGAGCACTAGTATGGCATATGGCAGTGAACAGGGCGCTGGTATGGCGGTGATCATGGTGCTGGTATGATGTATGACAGTAAACAGAGCACTAGTATGGCATATGGCAGTGAACAGGGCTCTGGTATGGCGGTGATCAGGGTGCTGGTATGATGTATGGCGGTGAACAGAGCACGAGTATGGCATATGGCAGTGAACAGGGCTCTGGTATGGCGGTGATCAGGGCACTGGTATGATGTATGGCGGTGAACAGAGCACTAGTATGGCATATGGCAGTGAACAGGGCGCTGGTATGGCATATGGCTTTGATCAGGGCGCTGGTAAGATGTATGGCGGTGATCAGGACACTGGTGTGGTGGTGATCAATACATTGGTATGGTGTATGGTGGTGTTTTTGTGAGTACTGGGACAGGTGCTGACTGCATTTGGTTTATTATGGTTACACTGGGTCAGGGACACTGGGCTGCCTGGCACTGCAGCCTGACAGGCTGCTGTACACTCAAAGGCTGCAGCATAATTTCCGAAACTTGCAGTTATTCTCTATTGTTTACTATGTGATTGGACACAGCAATCACACGGTACAATACCATGTGACCACCCAGACACAGCGGTAATGTGATCCACTGTGTCTGGATGAAACAGAGGTCACTGGGCTCCAGGGTGCACGCTCTGTGAGCCACGCAGGAGCCTCCGATGCAGGATGATATACAGGTACGTTAGCACACATCGGTGCTGCTTCCCATCTGCCCATTGCCTATAAACAATTTTGAAAAAAATGCACATTTTTGCAGGTAAAAAAAATGTGAACTGACTTTATTTGCAGGAGCCTGGAAAGCATCAGCAGAACGTTCCTGCAAATTATCAGTGTCTGCTCGTACATCATATGGGCAGGCTGTTACACAATGACAGGAAGAATCAATGAACTACTAGAGTTTTCTGGTAGTTCATTGAGCTCTACAAGCTGAAAGCCACCAATTTTGTCGGTACTTGTTGTTCATTCACAGAACTCCTTTCAAAAAGTGACAACTGGTACGGGGATCTTCTCCCCATACGGCTGTGACAAGGAGGAGGGGGGAATCAGTGGTGGCTGCAGGAGCAGGAACATTTTACATGTTCCATCCTAAAAACATGTTAAACATGTAACATGCTCCCAAAAGGTGAACTTATCCTTTAGGCAGACTTCCTTGCACTATGAATTTTTACAGTTATGCAGAAAGCTCCCTGTTCAATATCTAATGTCAAATACAGACAAACTACTAACACTTACTGCTATTAACAGCCAGCTCATATTCTGATCCATTACACAAAACAAATCAGAATGTTCATTCTTCAACACGCCAACAAGAGCTGAGAAGAATGTACGGACTGTTCAGTCAAACAATGGGAAAACAAGGCCACGCATACCATAAAACTGGATGCTGGTCCAGCAGTAAGATTACAGAAAGTAAAGAACGGAGGTTTGATGGCATTATGAGGCAGATCATGTCAACACAGATATTTAAATGAACAACAACTTGAGAGGGATTTCAGTCCAATGTCCAAACACAGCGTGTACCTCTTGACACCAGATCACAGCAAGCCATAGCTAACCTAGACTGGACACGAGTGAACCAAATACATAAAGCATTGTTCAGCAATGTGTCCTTGTTTTTTCTAGGTCAGTTTGCTTGAAGGCAACAGATCCAAAGAGAAATGAAGAATGTGGAGCAGAGAAATCTGTGTAATTTCACAAAACAATGGATGAGGACAGAAAGCGATGAGAAAAAACAGTGCAGCTATCACTAGACAAGATTCAAAAACATCTAAACAAGAGACTGGTCCATTGAGTTATAACTGGTGGAACCCTTAATGTGAATGAACACCGCCTTCCACATATTGCCCTGATAATGACATTGCTCAGACACTATTGACTAAATACTTAACAGAATATAAATTGCTACAGCTACAATGGTCTCTGGTCAATTTTATTTAACCACCTTCTGCCCGCCCTATAGTACAATGACGGGCGCAAGGTGGTTCTCTCGTTCTGATAGGACGTCATATGAGGTCCTACCATTCTCACTGCGCATGCACGGATCAGGGAGCTTGCAGCGTGGCGATCGCCGGTGCGCTGTGTCCCTCAGACACAGCGGATCATGAAAAGAGCTGAAGATGTCGGCTCGGTCATGTGATCAGCTGTGTCCAATCACAGCTGATCACATGTAAACACGGAAATGCCAGTTATCGGCACTAATTGCCAGTGGTACCACAAAACACCATGGGATTGATTTACTAAAACTGGAGCGTGCAGAATCTGGTGCAGCTGTGCATGGTAGCCAATCCACTTTCAGTGTTTTTTTTGTCAAAGCCTAATTGAACAAGCTGAAGTTAGAAGCTGATTGGCTACCATGCACAGCTGCACCAGATTTTGCACTCTCCAGTTTTAGTAAAACAATCCCTATCGGTTTTCTAAAACGTGAGTATAGCAGAAACTGATTGCTTTCATTACGTCTCTTTCTAAGTTAATCTTCACATAAAACTATAGGATAAGAGCAGACAGGGAAGAAGAGTTAATTACTGCCTCATTCAGCTGTGTATAAATTTGAGCTTTTGAGCTCTGTAAAAACACCTACAGCCTGGTAAGCATGTAAAAAGCAGTCTAGAGCTAGCCCATTTCAAACGTATACAAACTTACATATGTACCTAAACACACAGGGCTGTGGAAAAGGGGGTACCATCAGTCATCCTGTATGGGGCCCAGGACAGCAGGAGGTCCTAGGCAGCTGGGTGAATCGGGTGTGAGCACAGAGGGTGATTGGCATGGCAGGGGGCAATTACTGGAACCGGTTCTCTGTATGGCTCTCCCTACAGCAACTGAAAAGTGTCTTCTCCTCTCCCTCCAACTTTCAGCTGCTGCAGAGAGCCATGCAGGGGATCAGTTCCAGTAATTGCCCACCTCACCCATTACCCTCACTGTGCACCATACATTTCTCCCTGCTGCCCAGGTGCCCGTGTGCTCCCACCCCCCGCAGTGCTGCCATCTTCCCTCCTCTCCTTCCCACCGGCAGCTGCAAGAACACAATAGGATCCTTCAAGATAGAGAGTGGGGGGGGGGGGAAGGGTCCAATAAATATCTCACATCATTTACTAGCCCCTTTCCTTGCTGAATGAACAATGAAAGATTGGTAGTGATATTCACTGTGTTCATTCATAACTGAAGCATAGTAAACTATGCTTTTTTTGGGAAGGGGGGGCCTGTCAGGTTGGCTGTATGGGGCCCCATGGCTTCTAACAGCAGCCCTATGAACACACACCTATACATTTTATATTTAAGGCATGAATTGTCTGACAAAAGAGCGGGATTATTGACAAGGCTGATACCAGTAAATGATAAAGCAAATCTATGTCTTTAAAGCATTATGTACCAAAATGTCCGTAGATAGTTAAATAAGTGACAAACAAAGGCCTACAAGACGAATGCATAAATTCCACTCAGATCAATCCTTTTTTCAGGACTTTAATATTCTGAGAACACACCACTGCATTGGATGGTTGACCAAGAGTGAGGCAATAGGCTGTCTGCAGTGTGCTTTTGGTTTTGTTAGTCCTGGCAACCAACTTTGAGGCTCCAATCACACTTCACATTTCTTGAATGAGTGCCAAAACACACAGGAAATGCGCATTTTGCCGCATGTTTCAGAAACTAGCTGCAAACAGATGTTTTGCCACACTACAAATGTACCAAAAGAGGACTGAAAAAACATGGGACACTCCACGACCAAAAAGGTTCTGGAGTTTCTTTACCACTTTGGTCATGTGTAGGGCAGCCCATTCAAGTAAATGGCTGCCCTATGTGCGACGCATGGAAACACACAAAACACACAAGAGAAATGCAAGTTCCCTCTACATAAAGTTGTAAATGCGGCCTGAAGCAGTAAAATATTGAAACAAATTCTATTTGTGATGCAGTTATTGGGGCATTAATGACCTTGAAGGAGTACGTCAACTTTATATGAATACTGAAATAATTTCATTGTAGCGATTTGGTAAAACTTTTAATTAGCTTAGGGAATTGTCTAAATCGTATTTTGTTAGACCCCCATTTCTGTTTTCTAAATTAAGAATTGTACAGTTTATGAGAAAAATTTTCATATGATGTGTAGCCTGCCCTTAACTCTGTTATACTCATTTATTAATGCACAAAGGGCAAGGTCTGTTATATGTAACCTGGCATAGTATGGGACAGTCCACTCTACAAATGCCGTTCTCACGACCTATACATGTACTATGAATGACACATCAGTTAAATCTAAACCAAACAAATTTTCTTCACATTTGAAAGCTTTTGTAGGGACTTGAGAAAATAAGGCCACCCCACCTACAGGTTTATAACAGCAAAAATGATGTTCAGAGTCTATCTACAAGATCTCAGACAGTGATAGTAGTAGTTTTTGACATGTACTACATAGAATGTTACTACAAGTCTCAAATAAAATTCACATTTCAAATGTCAATCTCCATTTGCAAGTTCTGGGTGTACTTGGCTATCTATAAGATGTACAGTAAGTAGAGTTTATTCTGTAAAAGAGGGTTTTGCTGGATTAACGACTTGGAAGCAATTCTCCAAAAATAATCAGCATGAATGAATAGACTATTAAACCTTTAAAAAAAAAAAAAAAAAAACAAACGTCAGCACTTCTGTTACCTAGCCTAATATCTGGATGCTTCACTTAATTTCTAGGGTATCCACTGTATATTAGGTCTCAAACGTTGCTACCCACACAGATTACAGTTTTAGCCCTGGTTCACACTAGTGCGACTCATCAAGCGATTTGACAGTTTCAAATCACATGACAAGTTGCACCCTATCTGTGCCTATGGAATAGTTCAAATCGGTGCAAATCAAACTGCAGCACCGATTTTGAAAAAAGGTTCCTGCACTATTTTGGCAATTTCATGTGCAACTTGCACAGACATCTGTGCATGAAGTTGAACCAATGTCAGGCAAGCCACACATGAAATTGCACTGACCAGTGGCTTTGAAATCTCGCTACTTCAAATTAAATCGTGCGATTTAAAAGCCGCATTCAGTGTGAACCAGGGATTACAATTACAATTTTTTTTACAATTCTTTATTATGCTAAGCACATGACTAATAAGGTCATACTAACACAGTTGCAATAAGCCGGTAAGTAGACGATACTGAAAAAAAGACCAAAAGCTAAGCAAATTAAAAATAATAATGAAAACCATAGCAAATAGAATTCAGCTGCCGATCCGGAGACAATGTACAGTTAGGCTGACCTGGCTCACCTGAAGTGAAGTACACACCATAATTTGACTAAACTAGGACCTGTAACTAGTCTCATAGTAGGTATGTACTAAACAAAAATCAATAAAAATAATGTAGAATATAAATGAAGGATAAAACTTCTCTGATCCAGTTGTACTGACAGAACGTAGGTTCTAAATGGTGGAATAGAGCTTGGTCATAATCAAAAAAGGATTAGCCTGTTTAAGATCACAGATTAAGCAGGCTTACAGATAATTAGGAGGGTAGGAGAAAGAAAGGAAATAAGTAAAAGGAAATAGAGGAAAGGGGGGTAGGAAGAAAACCAGAGGGTCACTCTCCTTGGGTCAAATGTAACTTAAGGTCCACAATCAGAGATGCCAATCAGGTGGCAGGACTCGTGGTCAACCCGAATTGGGATAGGGCTTGCTAGCCATCAGTGCAAATGAAATCTCGCCAGGGCCTCCACCGCTCCCTAAAATTTTCCTTTGTGTTGTCTAAGATGGCAGTCAGCTTCTCTGTGCGGAGTATGTTGTTGATTTGGGAATACCACTGGACCCTAGGTGGTGGCTGTGTCTGCCTCCAAAACAATGGAATACAGAACTTGGCCGCATTTACAAGATGGATTGTGAGTGACCGTGTGTAATTCTGGATAGGTCTGTCTGTGAGGTGGAAACATGCAGCAAGGTTTCCACTGAGGCCAACTAATGTCAAATGTTTGATAGTGGTGTCACTTCCTCCCAAAAGGGCCAGAAACAGGGATGATGCCAGAAGATATGTGATATTGTGCCCACCAATTGTTACAGCCCCAGCAAGTATCTGGAATACTGCCATCCATCTTGTAGAGCACATAAGGAACTTCGTACCATCTTGAGTGTATTTTGTATCCCACCTCTTGGCACTGGTTTGCAATAAAGGATTTGAGGGCCGGAAGAAAGAGCTTTTCAATTTGTTGAGGGTTGAACTGAATCCCCAAGTCCAGTTTCCATTGATGCATGAAGGAAGGGAGTGGGTCATCACTGAGCGCAGCCAGGAAACCATAAACCAATGAGAAGGTATGTCTAAATGGTTCCCCTTTCCTGCAGAGTGATTCAAATGGTGAGAGTGTGCGTGGGGAGTAGCGAGAATGCCTGCAGACACTGTTGGAGTTGGGCAGTGCTCCAACTATCCAGGAGGGGTCTAAGATCCGGGCAAGGTCGGCCTGAGAGTGAAGCCCTTGAGGCCAGATATCCATGGAGGTGTTACTTTCCATGTTGGCCTAGTCTCCTAGGGTCCCTATTTATAAAGCCTGGGGAAAAATCTGGGTTACCGATGACAAGTGTCATGGGCAGGGGCAACCGAGAAAGGTTGGTGGAAAGGAAAACAGATCTGGCAAAGACATCAGGAAGAGCTATGCCTCCACCTTGCTTAGATATGGAGAGGAGAGGCAACTTTAATCTCCGTGGTTTACACAACTAAATAAATTCCCTGATTAGGGAGCGCACTTGGTGGTAGAAGGTTATGGGGACCTTGATTGGCAGGGATGCAACACATACAAAATCCACAGAAGGACAAAACCCAAAGGACAGCCATTTTCAAGGTGTTACAGCACCCAAACCATGTCAAGGTCAGGTAATGCCATTGTTTTAGGTCTGTGTTAAGAATAAGAAACAAGTGCACAAGACTCGCTGAACACAAATCCTTAATATCCAGAGTAATATGAATGCCTGGATACTTCATCAATTTGTCCAGCAGGTGAAAGAAGTGATCGCGAAGAGAATGTAACTCAGAAAAAGAAAAGCATAATGTTAAGGGCTGCTGATTTGGCTAGGTTAATTTGAAAGCTGGATAGTGCTCGGAGGAAATTCAGCAGAGAGCCGCGGGGTTGGAAACCAAGAATATTGAGTCTTCTGTAAAGGCAGCTATTTTATGTTGGCCTGAAGGCTTTGAGAAGCCTGATATATTAGGATCGCACCTATCAGTACAGAGGAAGGGTTCCAGTATTAAAATGAAAATGAGCAGGGAAAGGGGGTACCCATGTCCCATCCCATTAGAAATGGAGAATTACTCAGAGCGCAATTTGTTCACCTGTACTGATGCCAAGTGGAATAAAGAGAATGGATCCATCTAGGCATGTGAATGCCAAGGCCTATAAGGTGCAGGGTGGCCCACATAAAACAGTTTTACTCATTACATACTGTACATGTCCAGAACAATCACCATCTGTAGCATTCATGTGAACTTGTCCAATAAAGTGTTCTTACTCATAGATGACAATTATTAAAATGGAACTATACTGCATCTGAGCAACACAAACCAAAAACTTTATTTAGTTAATTTTTAAAATTTAAAGCAAACGCATCCATCTATGTCCCCATGCTTTATTTTGCTGAGAAACATCCCCCTAGCATTTCTGGCTGTGGCCATCGTGAAAAAGGGCAGATGATTCATATAGCATTTACTTCTAAAATTCATCTGCCCTTAGTTCAAGCATGCATGCAGGAGGGTCTGCTTGGCTGGGAAAATCCCTCCTCCCCTGTACATATCCACTGAGCAAACAGAAGCTTCTTAGTTGCCAACTATCCACTTCCAGAGATAGACCCAAGTTTTAAAGATGTATCATTGTAAATGGATGTCCTTAGATATGTCCCTAGTATTCAGTACTGACCCAGTTTACAGGCAAACCCCTAGTACACATTGAGGGAGATTTAAAAACTGGAGCTTGCAAAATCTGGTGCAGCTCTGCTAGAAACCAATCAGCTTTCAGTTTTTCAAGGTCAAATCTTAAACTGAACAAGCTGAAGTTAGAAAAGTATTTTCCTACCATGCACAGCTGCAACAGATTCTAAGTGCTCCAATTTTAATTCTCCCCTCATTTTCTTTCAGTGACCCAATTAATGTTTTTTTTTTCTTAAACATTTGTGCAGTGCACGTTCCCCATCTCATTTATCTTAGGCAATAATCTACCATAGGGCTCCAACTATTATAACAATATAATTATATAACATAATATATATAATATAACAATAACAATTATAACAATTATAACCCAATGGTAAAATTGCCATGAAGAAAAGGATATTTTTCCTGTAGTTTTTTTAAAAAAGAGCTTTTGAGGATAGAAATGATGCAGCGTCCACTGCTGACGTTTTAGAATTTCAAGCTCAATTACAATGATCCTGGCTTTTCTACACAGCATGTCACTGACATGCACCTGACATGCATATACTTGTTAGGAAACCAGAATTAGGGTTTCCAAGAGGAAATGTGTTGGTTGAACACTGGACCCTACTACAAAAAACGTGTTATAATTTTGGATTCTTGATTCTTATTGTTAATTAGATCAGAGCGGCACTCTAGGACTTTGATGAGCACCAAACATAAGATTAAAAGTTAACTATATTTTTGGTACTCTCCTCTCTCTACTACAGTCTTGAAGTCTGCATTTTGAAAAACAAGAAGGCAAGCAATGGCTGCTGTAATATTTCTAACCTCAAAAGGCTTTTTTAAGAAAGGCATTTTATGGCTGTGTGAGAAGCTGTGTTTTTGTTTAGAAAAAAAAAAAAAAAAAAAACACATGACACTAAACATATGGGAATTATGAAATGAAGTCCCAAAGTACCACATTTCTGGGAAGAATATGTCTACAGAGCAACGAAGTGAAAGTTTCTGTAACAGACAGGATGAGTCCCACCCCTCCTCATAAGTGGTTATAAAGGAACTCCAATTATAACAACAATGTCCTTGTTTACAATCCACTTTACAGTTAATGAACCATCTCAATGGCCTGCCATGTTATTTTTACTGACATTTACAATGACTGCAGAAAGACGCAATACAATGAACTAGTTTGTTCATCTGTATAACAAATGAGCAAAGTAAAAAAAAAAAAAAAGGTAACAGTATACTAGTGACACATGAATTTGTATGATAGTTTGATACAGGAATGATATTCAATGAAACAATGACATATTTCAACAACTGATAGCATTTAAATGGGCAATTTCAGCAACAAACTACTTTTAACGAAAACAATTAGGGACCAGTCCTTGTGGAGAATCCAATTCAACCAAATTGATCCGTGCTCTTTTGCTTCAAAAAAAACTTTTTGAGCAACATATTTAAAAGGATCAAATCTACAAATGCTCGAGGTCAAGTCTTGACGCTGAAGCTTAGTGTTTTGGTTTTTTTAATTGGAATACTAGATGTGTAGTTGTAATGGTGTGTATCCCATTGTCTATAGTGCCTCCTTCTTAGCCATCAGATACTGCCCTTAGTGCCTGTCTTCATTGGGAGAATAGTAATACCGATGTGCTCCTTACTGAGCAGATCATTGTGTGCCAGATGTGGAATGAAGTGCATACCAGACCGATTCCTTCAACATTCTGGCCACAAAAGATGAGCAGAGCGTTGTTCCCATTTGATGCACGCACATTTCTCTACTTTTTCTTGCTTCTTTAAGTGAAGCAAATAAAATGTCAGAGAGAGGGTTAGATGTGACTGAAGGAGGTGACTGAGGTAAAGAGGTGCTGTGGCTGCAGACCCAGTTCATTGGTCAATAGGTCTACGGTGCTGTTGTGGCTGCAATTAAAACTGAAAGTGGATCTTCACCCTCAAATACAAGTTGCCTCCTCTCCACCCCTCCTCTTCATAGAGAGTGAACTTTTTTTCCCCCTTGTATACCTTGTTTCCATGAAGAAAAAAAAAATTGGCCCCACTCCATGCACAACATTCTCCATTGACATGCTTTGTGCCCCCTATGCCTCCTGGGATATATACGTCACATATCCCAGGAGACAAAGTCCTTCATTGAGAAAGGAGGAGGGGGCGGCCTAGCGCCATCGAAAGGCCCAGCGGCTCAACACGGAAGAACTGGCGGGCCTCTCAATCATGTCACATAAGATGTTGGCACCAGGCAGGGGAAGAATTCTGAGAGTATTCTAAAGGACAATGTTGGATCCACTGGGCGGGCAAGTATCCCAAAAGGTTACAACCCACAATATGGTTTAAACTGGGCTAAAAGAAAAAAAAAAAAATAGATGAGATTTTGCATGGCATCCTCAAAGTGTAAATTTGTTATATTGCAGCTTCTCAGTCTTTAGTTGTGGTGGATGCATTAGATTTCTTTTTTTCATATTGTGACCTGGTAATTCTGCAATAACACACTTCCGGCTCCTTTGAGTTTTTCTTCACTCTTTCTATGACAGATGTCATGGTTGCCACCCAGACAGGACTTCAACCATGTCTACCCTTGTTCATCTTCATTACATGCTAGATTGATAGGACAAGTAGTCTAGACAGGAAAGATAAAAATTCTTCATCCAACAGGAAATTACAAATAAAATGGTTGTAAAGGCTCAGGTTTTTGTATCTTCATGTATTCTATGCATGAGGGTAAAAAACCTTCTGTGTGCAGCACCCCCCCCCTTTCCCCCCAGTACTTACCTAAGCCCCATTGCAATCCAGCAATGTGCATGAGAGCCTTGGCTCTCCAGGAAGTCTCCGTCATTGACTGAGACAGCAGCAGGAGCCAGTGAGTCAATGAGGAGAGAAAGGAGGCAGGGCCGAGCCGCTGCTCTGTGTGTGAATGGACAAACAGGGCAGAAGCTCAGGAGCGAGTGGGGAAATTCGGCAGGAGGGAGGAGCCATAAGCTCTAGTGGGGTACCTTAGAAAAGGAGGATCGGGGCTGCTCTGTCAAAAACCGCTGCACAGAGCAGGTAAGTATGACATGTTTGTTGTTGGATTTGTTTTGTTTTTTTTTTAATATTGCCTTGAATATCACTTTAATGCAAGAACAGCAGGTATTTTCTGTAACTTTCTGAAAATGTTAATAACCTGAAAGATTAAAACTAATGCAGCAACCACATCTAAGGACTGTTGTAAGCTGCAACAATACATTTTGTTTTGAAGTTTAAATATGCTTTAAGTACATTGTTTCAGGTGGTAAAAGAGCAGTTTTGTTTTGTATCATTTATAGGGTTCAATTCTGCTGTCCAAGTTGTCTAAAATGTTCAAACCAACAGGCAGAGCTCAAAAACTGGATTCTTAGCACCAGTCTGTAAATCTTTTTTCAGTGCTTGTGAATGTTGCATAAGTAGATGTTTTGTTTGCTAGCGACAAGGTGATAACTGTCCTCAACAATCCTCTGATGATGACCATTATTGAGTTTACGTGCTCACCTGTTCTCTGCCTTCTAGAAACCTGTGTAGGTTTCTAGATGAAAAGAAATTGCAGAATGAAGTTTCCTCACAACTAAATTAATGGAGGGCTGTTCTGGTCCCCCACAGCTCTCAGTGGTCTCTCCTGCTGATCCCACTTTACTACAGTGCACAGTAGCGAACAGTTCTTATCAGAGTGGCATTTGGTGAAAGTTTTTAATTTCTTTTTGGCAGGTACGTCTTATTAGCAATTTTACTTAAAGTGGTTCTAAAGTCATTAGGTTTTGTACGTTTATGCATTAAAGTAGAACTATGGGCAAAACTTATTTTCATTTTGGATAGAGCAAGGGAGAGTTATAACCCTTTTTTTCCTCCTTCTGAGTCCCATTGCAGAGATTTCCATTCACTTGCTGTCCCATAGCCAAACAAGAAGTGAGATGAAATCCCTACAAATTAAGGGAATTCCTTAGAGACCCCCAGGTCAACAGAACTAGTGCTCCCTTTGGAAGATTGCCCCTCGAATTCTTGTTGCTGTCCCACCATGCTGGGTGGATATTTTGCCTTGATGTTGTAATATGTACTGAGCTGAAGAGTGAAATAATAATAAAAACAAAACAAACATCCACACCTTCAACCTTTAAGTGTCTGCCCCTCCCCCCCATAGTTACCTGGGTCCTGTATCAATCCAGAGTTGTGCTTGTCTGCAGGACTTCTCTCCTCTCTCTTACAGGACTGGCCAAGAGCAGCAGAAGCTATTATTGGCTCCTGCCACTGTCAGTCAAATCCAATGAGCAGAAGAGGGGGAGGGGGCTGAGCCTGGCTGGTGGAGAAGAGGAGGAGCCCGTAGTGTCAGCTGCTGACCTCAGAAGAGAGGGTTTGGGGCTATTCTGTGCAATACCCTTGCACACCGCAGGTAAGTATAACAGGTTTATTATTTAAAAAAAAAAAAAAAAACTTTACAACCACTTTAAGCAATAGTCCCATTGAAAGGCTGGATTTAGTACAATAGCAAAAAAATCAAAACATAAAAAAATTGGGCTCACCAAAGAATGCGATAAATCTTACTTTTTCTAAAGTTTTTTTTCAGTGCTAGTTTTATTTATACCAAAGTAATTTTTCATGAAATTGAATTTAGTAAGGGTCCTTTCACACAGGCTCCAGCTGTCAGTTTTCCATTCAGATCTGATCAGAAGCCCCACAAAATTCTATGGGCGGGCATATGTACAAAGACGTGAATTTGTTTACATTCTTCTCCACATACTTACCTCAGAGTCCATCCATGTCCAGAAAATTTTTTTTTTAAAAATGCCTGTGTTCTTTTCCATTTTTATTGCCTTAAATGTGAAGGATTGGAGGTAGCCTGATACAGACAAAAATCAATTTTCATCCAGCCCTCAAGGACTGAACACGTGTCTGGAAATGTCCGCTGTCATAATGCAGAAAAAGACTGAATGGGCACGGATGTAACAAAAGCGATATCCATTACGTTCTGCTCCAACTCAGCAGGGGATCTGTTCACAGATTCCCTGGTGCATGGACCAGACAGTCCACGTGAAAGGAACCTAATAGCTTGTTTTAAAGCAAATAAATTCTGGCACATGTATCCGAAGGAAAAACAGTTCTACTAATCTTTACTTAGCTGATGTCCACTAGAACAGTTATGATAATTCTCAGTCATTTGTGAATTTTACATATGTTATCAACACATTATGACAAACCAAAGCCAAGCTGACTAGAAATATTATATGGCTGTAAGGTATTAAGAAATAATATCTATAGCATTATCTATACACATCTTCTGATGTTTGCAGTAAATGTCAAACAACTGCTGAACAAAATTTCAGAGCTAGATGAGGAGCCACATTCTAAGTCCTCATGCACACGGGGTGTTTTAATGATGCTGGTAATGTTAGCTGTGTAAAGTTACGTTAAAAACATGAGGTTTTCAGTGTTTTTGCATTAACATTTAGCGGTGTTTTTGCACATTTGCATTTTTTAGCTTTTTTTTTTTTTACAAATAAAATTTTTTTTTGCTAAAAAAAAAAATGAATCCAAAAACACTGGTTTGCCGTGATTTACCAGGTTTTTTTCAGTGTTGGAGCGTTTTTTACAGCTAAAAAAACTCCTCTACAAACCCACTAGTTTATTTTCCCAACCAAAAAATGCCTCTGCCAAAAAACATTGATTACAGTCTATATGTGCATGGACACATAGGATAACATGCTGTGGAGTTTACTGGCTGTAGAAAAAAAACCGTCAAAAGCCAAAAACAGCCGCTGTAAAAAACGTCCAGTGTGCATGAGGACTAATGATGGTGAACCAGTCAAGTATGTTATATTTAGTCTCTCCCAAAACAACTCAGCACACTCTGTCTCATCTTGGTAAATGGTATCAGGATAAGAGGGTGGAGGACTAACATCTTAGCACATATTAAAGTTAAAAATCTGGACAGGAAACCGATCACTGGGCAGGAAACCGATCACTGCGCCATCCGTTTGACTGTGGTTCGCCAGAATAAAACGAGACTCAACAGATGGAGACTTTGATGGCCTCCGCTAACCATTGGCAGGAACGTTGCAATAAATGGATTAATTTCACATGCTCCCCTGAATATAGAGATATCCTGGGCTCTCAGGCATAAGACCTGTTATAGGAGGAGGTGTCTGTGGAATAGCTGCGCTGGTCACCTACTTGTGTGGCCACCGGGATTAAGCAGAGTATGTTGTGGGTCTCCCCCCATGCCCCTCCAGATTCTTGCCCAATTTCGGGCTTTTTAGATACCCTGTTTTGCAAGTGCAGGAGTGGTTTCAATGAGGCATATAGGCCTTAAAATTGAATACTATATCTTACAATTAGCATGCTCTGTATAGCCCATCAGTAATGACTGCGTATATTTGTTTACCATGTATGGTTTCATATGTGCTCAGGAGTAATTATATAGCCAAAAGTGTTCTTTGTTGGTATACAAGATGGATTTTACAGCATATTTTGACTTGCATTTGCCTATTGAGAGAATTCCTCCTGCATGCACTTTTCAAAAGTTAAAGAATAAAAATAAATTATATTTATCTCTCAGGAAAAATCAAAACTACTGTTCTGTTTTTATTGCTGTGTCCCCATCAGAGATATTTTCTTAATTTCCTGTCAAATGGACACTGGGCATGCAATAGGATGTAAAGATAGGTATGATTAACAGGAATGCAGACAGCAAAAGGGATTTACAAGGCACAGCAGTTAACATCGACTTCAGGAGAATCAGATATTTGTGGCCAAGTGGCGTTGAGTGCTGTTGGTGTCAGGAAATCTAATCTTCCTTACAAATGTGCTTTGATTAATACAAATAACTGTACACATTAATTGTTATTTATCTGGTTTTAATGAATAAAGCAGCATACAGATATGATTTTCTTTAGTGGTACACCAAAATGAAAAATCTGGACTGAAACCGAAAATTTAGGATGCACTTGGCTGGAAACCGAAACCAAAAAATGGACAGTATTGTGTAATCGAATTTTTGATTAATATCATGAATTGAAAATAATAAAATAGCTGGGCTATTGAGGGCAGGCACTGGAGCAGAGTAATGGCCGCAGAGACAGAGTGGTGTCCATGGAGGCTGCGTATTACAGCATGGTTGGCCATAATACGCATGATTAATGTGATTTGCACCTTTTTCTGATGTGTTACACATGATTGTATTGCACATGTGTCACAAGGTTTTATACTCACTTGGATTTGTAATCTTCGCTCCTCACAAGACCTCTTACTTTCTAGCTCCCTGGTCTCCACCTCCCACGCCCGACTGCAGGACTTCTCCAGGACTTCCCCCATCCTCTGGAACTCACTACCCCAATCCATCAGACTGTCACCTACCCTCCTCACCTTTAGGCGCACCCTGAAAACCAATCTCTTCAGGGAAGCCTACCCCACCCTCACCTAACAGCCAATCTCCTCCACTCCTCCTCCTACTCCATCCCCCACAGCCACTTCCTCCTGTACCACCTTCCCCTCCTTCCTAGATTGTAAGCTCGAAAGAGTAGGACCCTCGAACCCCTCGTGTTTTGTTGTGTTACTGTATTGTCTCATGTTCTGTCCCCCACTATAATGTACAGCGCTGAGCAAACCTTTTGGCGCTATATAAATACTGTATAATAATAATAATAATAATAATGAGGTAAGCTAATGTTTTTGGCACTTTTTTTTTTTTTCTATCAGCAAAACACCGATGACCCTATTTTCAGCCGATAATTTTTGGTGCATCACTAGTTTTCTCGCATTTATTGAACTACAAATTTCTGTATAACCTGCCAGTTAAAGGCATTATGGGACATATAGTTCTATAACAAGAGAGCCTCAGTCTGTAGAGGCCTGAAAAACAAACATCTGAATGCTCGGATTACCATCAGAGAACAGATCTTGATAATGTTCATTCTGTGTTCTCTAATCTTACTCTGGCAAAAAAATGCAGTGAAAGGAACTGGTTTGGATGAAGTTTCCCAGAATGGATAAAACATCTACAAAAATGACTCACGAGTGTTGGAATATGGATTTAAATACACAAAATTACCAGAAAATGGAAAAAAGTTCTCAGATTAGATTCGAAGCCCTGGGGGCAAACAGCTAAGAGACCCAGGTAATTTGTTTGGATGTTGTTTCATGCTTTTAGTTGTAAAAATGCAAAAAAGGAAAACAACTGAGGTTAGCATTCTTATAAAGAGCTATACAGGCATAGAAGTGTCCTAAAATTCTGAATCTTGTTGGTTTCTTTACATGCTTTTAGTCTCTCGGGTATAAAGGATTTCCATTTTTGGACAAAATCAAAAATATAAGTTGTGTCATTCAGCATTTGCTCCCTCATGTCTACACTGTGTGCATAATTATTGGGCAAGTTGTATTTTTGAGGATTCATTTCATTATTGAACAACTACAGTGCTCTCAGTCAATACAAAATGTTAATAAGCCTCAAACCTGAATATGTGAGAAAGTAAAAGTGAGGTTTTGGCTTTCTTAAGAGAATATCTATGTGAGCACAATTATTGAGCAACTATTCGTGTGCAAAATTATTCTGCAACTAAATTAAAAACGAAAATTCTTATCTCACTTGTTTATTTTCATCTGTTAAAGTGAGAACAACTCTAAATTTACAAATAAACATTTCTGATATTTAAAAATTAATAAATAAATAAATAAAAAAAATCAGGGACCAATACAGCCATCCTTTTCAATAACAGCCATAAGCCTTCCATTCATGGAGTTTGTCGGTTTTTTGATCCGTTGATAATCAGCTTTTTGTGCAGCAGCAACCACAGCCTCCCAGACACTGTTCAGAGAGGTGTACTGTTTTCCTTCACCGTAAATCTCCCGTTTAAGAAGGGCCCACAAGTTCTCAATAGGGTTTAGGTCAGGTGAGGAAAGGGGCCGTGCCATTATTCTTTCATCTTTAGGGCTTTTACTGGCTAGCCACGGAGTGGACTACTTCGATGCATGTGATGGAACATTGCCCTTCTTAAAAGATGCAGACTTTCCTGTACTGCTGCTTAAAGAAAGTGTCTTCTAAAAACTGGCAGTAGGTTTGGAAGTGGATTTTGAGCCCATCTTCAACCCGAAAAGATCCAACTAGCTCATCTTTAATACCAGCCCATACCAGCACCCCACCTCCACCTTGCTGGTGTCTGAGTCAAAGTGGAGCTCTGTGCCCGTTACGGATTCAGCCAGGGGCCCATCCATCTCGTCCGTTTATCAGTCCATAAACCCTTTGAAAAATCTGTCTTCAGATTTTATTGGCCCAGTCTGTACGTTTCAACTTACACTCAGCAGCCTCTTTATTAGGTACACCTGTTCAATTGCTTGGTAACACAAATTGCTAAATCAGCCAATCACATGGCAGCAACTCAATGCATTTAGACATCTAGATGTGTTGACGACTTGCTGAAATTAAAATTGAGCATTAGAATGGGGAATAAAGAAGATTTAAGGGACTTTGAACATGGCAAGGTTGCTGGTGCCAGATGAACTGGTCTGAGTATTTCAAAAACTGCTAATCTACTGGCATTTTCATGCACAATCATCTCTAGGGTTTACAGAGAATGGTCCAAAAAAGAGAAAATATCCAGTGAGCGGTAGTTGAGTGGACGAAAATGCCTTACTGATGTCAGAGGTCAAAGGAGAATGGGTAGACTGGTTCAAGATGACAGAAAGGCAACAGTAACTCAAATAACCACTCGTTACAACCAAGGTATGCAGAAATACAATCTCTAAAACGCACAATACATCGACCTTGAAGCAGATGGTCTACAGCAGCAGAAGACCACACTGGGTGCCACTCCTCTCAGCTAAGAATAGGAAACAGAGGCTACAGTTCGCACAGGCTCACCAAAATTGGACAAAGAAGATGAGAAAAACGATGCCTGGTCTGATGAGTCTGGATTCAGCTGCAACATTCAGATAGCAGGGTCAGAATTTGCTGTAAACAACATGAAAGCATGGATCCAAACCTGCCTTGTATTAACGGTTCAGGCTGGTGGTGTAATGGTGTGGGGGATATTTTTCTTTGTACACTTTTGGCCCCTTAGTACCAACTGAGCATCATTGAAACATCATGGCCTACCTCAGTATCGTTGCTGACCATGTCCATCCCTTTATGACTATAGTGTACCCATCTTCTGATGGCTCCTATCCAGCAGGATAATGCACCATGTCACAAAGCTTAAATAATCTCAAACTGGTTTCTTGAACATGACAATGAGTTCACTGTACTTCAATGGTCAACGGATCTCAATCCAGTAGAGCACCTTTGGGATGTGGTGGAATGAGGGATTTGCATCATGGATGTGTAGCCAACAAATCTACAGCAACTGCGTGATGCCATCATGAAAATATGGACCAAAATCTCTGAGTAATGTTTCCAACACCTTGTTGAATACATGCCACAAAGAGTTAAGGCAGTTCTGAAGGCAAAAGGGGGTCCAACCTGGTACTAGCAAGGTGTACCTAATAAGGTGGCCGGTGAGTATATTTCTTGTTCAGTGGTGGTAAGGTTTCAGCCCTCCTTACCTTGGCCATGTCTCTGAGCACTGAAACACCTTGGACTTCTCAGCAGTCCAGGTAGGTTTCAGTTCTGGAATATGACAGCACTGGAGGAAAAGCTTCACATTTGATTCTTCTCAAATCTTTGCCAGTTAATTTGTGCCTTTGTTAACATGTTTCTCTCGATCCTGTTTATTATTATTTATTACAGGTACTTATATATATAGCGCCGTCAATTTAAGCAGCACTTTACATACACACGGAGTACCGTGAGGAAACCCACGCAGGCACAAGAATATGCAAACTCCAGGCAGGTGGTGCCGTGGTTGAGATTCAAACCAACGACCCTAGTACTAACAGGCGGAAGTGCTAACCATTTAGCCACTGTGCTGCCCACACGTGTTTACAATTTGCAACAAAAACGTTAGATGGTTCTGTGATCACGCCCAAATATCTTAGCAAATTCAAGAGTGCTGCAACCCTCTGGGAAGTCAAACATTGTAAAATGTCTTTCAGTGTCAGTTAAATCTCTTTTCTGGCCCACTTTGCCTGAGGAAAAGAAGCTGCCTAATAATTATGCACACTTTGATATAGTGTGTTGATCTCCTTAGACCACACTCTCCCTCATTACACAAATACAAATTGTGCACACAGAGTATTGTACTACCGTGCACTGTATCCCAGAAGGGACTTTGCTTCCAGCCCTGATGAAGGGGATTGAGTGGCACCTGAAATGTTTTGGCTGTCTTTTGCCCTGCTTGTTACAACCACTTGAGAAATCCTTAGGAATCCAAGTCTTTATTATTCAACAGGTGAATGTCCTCTTTAATGGGAGTGAGCTGTCAAATACAGGCCAATTGGCCTCAAGTAATTATCTTATCCACATTTTGATGACCTGTGAAAATCCATGTCCATGGTACTACCTCTTAAGAAGTACGAAATAACTACCAGGCTATTCAAAGTATTATTAGAAACAACAAAAAGTAGATGATGGAATTATTCTGGAGCCTTTTTTTCATCCAGACAACAAAAAGTCACAGCCGACTTGTTTGTTGGGACAGTTCAGCAGGAACTGGCCAACATTTGGCCAGTATGTTCAGCTGCCTGACCAACAGAAGCTGATCCAAAGACCGGCTTTTGTTGAAGGGACATGGTGGAAAACTGGCTGTGAGCTCTGATCAGTGTATTCTGGTGGGGGCAGTTCCCCTGTTAGAACACAACAGCTAGGCAGGGAAGATTGCTGCACTAACATCGCATAGTTAGTACTGCAACCATTCAGTTTTTTTATCCCCGTAAGGTAAAAAAAACAAAAAAACAATGTGTGTACTAGGCTTTACACCAAATGGTGTACCATAGATTTCAGATATCTCTGAAATAGATGAATTAAAGAACTGTTCACATTTCATATGAATCACTGAAGGAACAACCCATATAATTACTCAGTAGGTTTCCTTATCAACACTACACAGTCACTATTGCCCAGCAGAAAGTCAAACAATGAGACAGGGGATCTTATCTTTAACTTGACATTATTTCCTACTCATTTATCTCTAGCAACAGCATTTTCTAGTATCTGTAAATTGAAGACTTGCTAGGAGCTTAACATAAACGTTGCACAAAGAATAGACCCAAATGGAGCCCTTAACATTCTCTAGACATCTACATCAATACATTTCTGGAATCAATACAAATGTAAAGAGTGAAGATCCATATGACACATATAAAATACAGACTGGGCTACACAGCATAAAATAAATTTCAAACATATATATCAACCCCTTCCCGCCAAACCCCGAAAACCCTCTAATTGGGTCTTTTTATACCTGAGGGCATGGCAGACTTCTTAATCATTTGACCACTGTGACTGGAGGCACAACAGTCACCATCAGATGCCCGTCTCGCAGGCTCCTGATCATAATTAGAGACCGATAAATGTGTATGGCAGACTGGTCACTGTACTGGCAGCATATGCATCCATGGATGGCCAAAGTCTCTGTGCTGACAAACATGCGATGTGTGGACATTACAACCCATCCTCTTTGCCGGGGCACATATGCATTATGTGGGAAACAAAAGGTTCTTATAGTTCCCTTGGATCCAAAAGGGTCAGAAAATCCCAGTTCTAAGATATTTTAAAAACCAAATCTATTTTTTTTTTTTTTTTTTTAATAAAAGTCTATAATCAACAGCCAGGATTATCACAAGTGTAATAAAAGCGCCACACCCTTAATACTTTAAAGCACCAATTCCACCTCAAAGAAACCAAATAAATTTCTTAGTGCTATAACTTAAATAAAGGAATGCACTAAAACCACAAACTATTCCTAATTTAGTGTAGAAACATTAGAGCAAAAGATATATCTATTCTCAATTAAAATAAAAAAATATCAAAATTATGTGCAAAACTATTTTTTAGTGCATCAGTAATTTAAATAATTAAATTTGTGAATATAAAAATTGTCCAATTCTGAATTTCTTCAAATGTCCAAACAAATCCTTTTCAAATTCAGGTGCTCTCAAAGAAATTGTGCCAAAATCCACCACCAAAGTAAAGTTGGGTAACTCACCAGAGCTCCATGCTGATCAATCTCTAGATCAGCAAAAAACGCTTTTTGCTCTGGGAGCAGATTCAATAAATCAACTTCTCAGGTGTGATGATCAATAGCTACACAATCATCCATAAGGTAGGTATCCACCACTCAATATAATGGTTCCAGGAGCATTATATCGCTCTCTCTTTTTATATCTCTCCACCGAGGTCATGTTTGGGAATGAAAGAGAAAATCATGGTGCAGCCAGTTTTTTTTATAAAAGTATCCAACAATTTAATAAAGATTTACACTCACAAAAAGGGTGTCTTCACCGACACCAGTATAACAGCATAAAACAGCAAATGGTATAACAGTCTCCTGCTCCCCGCACACTCACTACAGCGCTCGTGACTCAATCTTCTCCACAGACGTCAGCATCCAGCAAGCCAAGCCCTACTAGTTTCGTCATGAATGACGTCTTCAAGGGGCGGTCTGGAAATTTAATTATTTAAATTACTGATGCACTAAAAAATAGTTTTGCACATAATTTTGATATTTTTTGATATTAATTGGGAATAGATATATATATATATCGTTTGCACTAATGTTTCTACACTAAATTAGGAATAGTTTGTGGTTTTAGCGCATTCCTTTATTTAAGCAACAGCCAGGATTGTCTGTTAAATGTCGGCATCTTAAAGAAAACCGGTCTTAAGAGAAATTTGCAATGCTGACCTCCTTCCAATAAAGGTAGTTTCCTGGATGCTAAGCTGGCGCTTTGGCAGATTCTAAGACTGGCGTTGATCACACTAAAGGCAAACAGGCGGTTTACCTTCCGATTCTTTCTGCTGTGAGTGGCTAGCAGCCCAGGGGTGCACAAATCATATAGCCTAATGCTCAGGACATGCAGTTCCAGGCGCTGGGAAGTTCGTTTTTCTTTACATTTAGCCCTGTTGCGGGCAACTGACTTCAATGCAAAATCGTCTCCCATAGACTTCAAAGCAAAAACTCCTGTCAATAGCAATCCTAGGTGAACATCATCTCCGCATGCCACTCTGGAACGCACCTCTACAAATTTGTATAAGACCCTTTTCGTAATGGCACACAAAAGAAATTTGCGTGGGGATCACATCTGTGTGAACCACCTCAATAGGAATACATAATATCTAGCCTGTCTTGCGAATTTGCAAGTTTGAAAATGGCTCCATTCATACCTGGGTATTTTGGGATCGCAGAAGAATTGCTGCTATTCTGCCTGCGATCGTAAACCACAGGTTGGGGTGCCATTTTTTTCAATGGCACCTAAAACAGTGCTGTTTTGCCGTGACTGATGCACAGCAAATTACATCGCATGAAGCTAGTCGCCCAAAAAAAGCTCCTGCTTGTTTCGGACAACAAGCTTCATGCGATGCAATTTGCAGTGCAGTAAATCGAGCAACAATCGCGGCAAAACCGCAACGCATTTTAGATGCAATTGAAAATAATGATACCCGAACCTGCATTTTGCAATTGTAGTATGTTTTGAGACTGCGGAATTGCAGTGATTCTGCCACAATCCCAAAACGCCATGGTGTGAATGGGGCCTCACAGAGCAGACACTGGAGCTTGATTTGGCTGCTCAGCAGGCATTAGTACGGAGCACCCAAGTGTTTCCTCTCATTGGGGCCGGTGCCTTCTTTACTCGTTTAGCAGATGCGCTTCTCCTGAGCGTTAAAAGAGCCTGACACTTTTCTGATGCGCATCCAATCAGTGCTGGTCACACTGCAAGGTCTCTCCCCTCCTTGCTAGTCCCCAGGACTACAGAAGGCAGGCAGGGAGGTGAGGAGAGAAACAGCACAATGTTACAACATTAAGGGCAGTTCACACCATAGAAACGCAGTCCAGATACGTTCCGGATGCGTTTCTGCATGCATATTTTTAACATGTCCGGTTAATTTTTTCCCCTCTTCATATTCAATTTATATAGGGGCATGTGCGTTCCAGTGCATATTTGGTGCATTCCAGTGCGTTTTATCTTGCAGGAAACATGCAGCCTGTTCTACTTTTGTTTTGCAACCGGAGCGCACTGGAACTGCAAGCACTGATGTAAACTATGACATTGACAACCATATAACCTACTTTGTGTGCATTTTGGATGCAGAAAAAAAGCAACTGAAAAAACATGTAGTGTAAACTGGCCCTAAAAGTTTAAGTCGCCATAAAGCCCCTTTTGTTTTTAAAAGCCCCAGACATTCCTAAAAGCACCTCTACCCCAATTTAGTCCCTAGGACAAGTAGTTTTTTTTTTATTTTATAAATTTCCACACCCCTGCAGTCGCAGAGCCCGCTCACTAGAAAGACAGTGTTGCTGGTTGTCGAAGTTACATGCAGCTGTCTGCACAGCCAGCGATTACCTGCAGCGATTCCTGCACAGCCAGCGATTACCTGCAGTGATTCCTGCACAGCCAGCGATTACCTGCAGCGATTCCTGCTGGCTGCAGATGTTTTCTGCTGCTGCAATTCACACTGAGCCAAAATTGTCTGTGCAAATGCTGCCCAAAGAAACCCATGAACAAGCATGTACTATAGATTGATAATCTACAAAAAAGTCACAAGTCCTTATCTGCATACTTGGTTCGGAAGAACAACCAGACAACTATCTTTTCTGATAGTGGCTTCTCTTATGACAGTTTTATCCTGAGATTAAAGTCGGTTTGGATGGTCAGGGTTACGACATGTATAGCAGTTATAAAATAAGTGCTCCAATTTGTCCTAATAGTATCAGATACTAGCTGAGGGCTAAATAGCAACACATATAAAAAGTACATGCACATGGCCGTTGTGAAATTAGTGATCACCTACACAGAATCTTGCTACATGCATATGCAAAAAGGTCAATAAGCATTTAGGGCTCATGTATACTGCAGCTGATAAACGGACGTTCTGGAGCTGTTCAGCATTTATTTCCGCAGCCCCTGAACTCTCCCTAATGTTTTCCTATGTGTCCATGTACACATCGTCGTTTACAGGCAGTTGAGTTTACAGTCATTTTTTTGAATGCACCAAAGTTGCGTTGAGGAGTAGATGTTACCGGTGTTTCAAACGCCAAAAGCTTGTAAATGCGGTTAACCACGTTTATAAGCTTTTGCGTTTAGAAGCGTTTTTTAACTGTTCCATATCCAGATGCTGTCCAGAGCCTTTTTTCATCATCAGAAATGCATGCAAAGCATTTTCCATATATTCAAATGGACCTAGTACACCAGCGGTCAGTTCCAGGTTTCGCATGAAGGATAAAATGGTAGAACGTGCTGCATTATGCTCATGATGGGATCCATAGTGAATACAACCAGAAAAGACAGCTAATCTCAACATATACTGCTCTCTCTGCTTCTCTCAAAATGTCTGAAAGAGTTAATTTACCATTTTTCAGTGCATTCTGGGCATTTGGGAAGGTCTACTGAGGTTATCTTTTAAAAACGCTTCTAAACGCAAATAATCGCAGTATGTAAACACGGTTAGACTGACGGTTTTTAACCTACGTTTCCCAACAGTTTCCATCGTTCAGAAAAGCTTTCCAAACACCCCATGTACATGAGCCCATAGACACATACTGCCATTGCATCTAATCTATGTATGTGTGCATGCTTTTACATGTGGTATGTGTACATATGTAAATTACTGACTTAGACAAATCAGCAATTTTGATTTTACGGAATCTAAAAGCAGTGCAATTTTATTGATATTTATGCAACGAGTGCACAAGCTGATAGGTGATAAAACTCGGTTAAAGCCGGCCATAGATCTATCAAATCTCAGCCGGGTTTAGCAGGGACAGGCTGAGATTCAATCCATATATAGGCAGGCTGATTGTACCCAAGTCAACCCATCGATCTACCTAGGTACAACTAGCAAGTCAGATATTTAGCAGTACTGATAAAAATGGAAGCTTTTGGAAGCTATATGCAGGAACCCAAAAACACATAAAAAATACACAACACTGCAACTAAACTGCATTAAAAAAACAAAAAACAAACCCAAACAACACAGGAGGTATGAATGCAACCTAAAGATTGAAAGAAGCAGTAAGATGGGTAAATAAGTTTAAGCTGAAAGCCCGAGAGCAATAGTCATATCAGTCATCTGACAGACGCACTGAGAGCTCCTTCTGAACCTCACCCTGCACTAGAATTTCTTTGTTCACACAGGACAACTTCTCTCATTACCTTGTCACATTACAAAGTCTCCTATCTTCGTAACTAATCAAATGTCACCAAGACTAAAAATGCAGTGAGTAAAGTTCAGGGAAGTGCCTGAGGAATGAATGGTTTCAGACAAGCTGCGTTGCTTACAAAACAGCTAATTCAATTTTTTCATTCACTTCTACTGTGAAAATCTGATTGGTTGCCGGGACACAACACAGACAAACTGTTCTCAAAAATAAAAGGTTAGAGATCACATTAATTTTCTAAAGATGACCTGTCATGAAAGAAACATGGATGCTGCAATTGTTTACCGCATACCATTAATGTCTATTATGTACCTGGGTCTCAGCTGCCGCTTCAAATACTTGAGTCACTGACCCATAAGTAAACAGATACGCATGTCAGACTTTTTGTCCATCTTCCTGATCTATGTCATTTTTATTGCTATGTAGGAGTGCTGAACCTTATGGAAATGCATTCTCACATAATCGGTGGTTTGTGGTCCTAGAGGCTGCTCATCAGCAATTGTGGAGTCTTGCTGGACCCCCAGAAAAGTTGTAAAGTTTTGAAAGTATGGGAGCGCCACACCAGCTTGCATAGTCCTTTGAAATATTTTATTTTAAGATTTGATTCTTTCAAAACTTTAGTGATCTGTGCATTTGCTTCTACATTTTTTCAATTTACTTTAAAAGAAGTATAGCCAAAGCTATTTTGGCTATACTTGGATCACAGGATCTGCACTTCTGTGATCTGTTTATAGCCTGCTGTTGGCTGCAAAGTCCACTGTCGGCTGATGTCATCCAGCCAGTCCAGACCATATGGTTGGGATCCACCCAGATGCCTGGATCAGCGCCTGGCTCAGCCTCTCAGCTGAGCCGCTAGCAGACTAGGCCAAACCCTCCCACCCCCTCCCCAACCCAGCTCTTCAGTGAGCGCTGGAGGGGCAGATCAGAGAGCCGGTGACTGCCAGTCAAGGCTGTCTGCTCAGGGTGCAGGGGGCAAAATGGAGCAGTCAGCAGTCTGATCGCTCAGTTCTCACTGCAAAGCCGGCGGGGGACAGATGCAGCACCTAGGCGAGCATAATTTTTTTTTTTGTTGTTTAAGTCCATACCAGGGGCGGACTGAACATTCGAGCACTCGGGCACTGCCTGAGGGCCCAGGGTCAATAGGGGGCCCCATGAAATGCCCCTGGTACCTTTTATAGGCTTTTTTGGGTGTGCTTTGAGTGTGCGCAAGGACACAGGGGCCCCATGGTCCCCTATTGCCCAGGGGCCCCATGAGTTGTCAGTCCACCCCTGGTCCATACTTCTCTTTTAAAGCAAACTAGTCATTTTGCCAAGGTGACTTAATGCAGCTAGCTGGTGCCTGCAGATACTGTACTTACAATTTACTTAAAAAACTTAGCATGTGTTCAAAAAGCCCCCAAAATGAAGAATCACAATGTACACAAGTACCAGTCAGTTACACATCAAAACGCCTTCAGACGCACACTGTATTGTAAAGTTGGAAACACATGAATCAGAGATCCAACTTGGAGCCTGTGTAAAAAAAAAAAAAAAGATTCATCAGAAACTTCAAGCAAGGAACTTAATTGAGACCTAAATTGAGAGGCAAGTCTGGGAGAACGATGTCATCAGTCTGCTGCAAGCAAGAGCAAAGTATTTCCTCAGTCTCTTCCCCCCCAGTGATCAGTCTGACTGTACCATTGTCACAAGTCAAGAGGCAGCAATAGGGGCTGGTTTGTGAGAGAACACAGGTACAGCTTCGATGGTAAAGGCCACAGCACAAGCAGAAGGATTTACATGATAGGTGACATCTGGGGGAAGGATTTTATTGCAGGACATAGTTACTGACCCTGGTTGATGCCTGATCAAAGATGGCATCGGCTTTCTGGGTGGAAAGGATGAAGAAGCCAATTGAAAACAGAGAATATTGTTTTATTATTGAAAGGCAATAAATACCAGTACGCACTACTTAGCACACATTCACTGAACATGAAAAGATATTTTTGATGTGCCGTACACTTTAGGTTCTGGAGTCCTTGAAAAGCATAGAAGTGATTAAAGGAAAATGGAAGGCATATGCATACACCAGGTGGTTTCTGTTAACAGCTAATGTCAGTTCAACAACCTTTAGCTAACGGTAGTGCAGCGATTTGAACATATATGGGCACATAATAATCACAATAGAGGAGAGCCAACTGGAAGGACACTGAGCTGCCAAGTTGAAAAATCATTAGGCGATTCCTTTTAATGTCTGCCAATTAAAAAATCACTAAACCCAAGAACAGAAATGTAAAAACCAAATATTGCAGCAAACCAGTCCATAGATGTGGTGGCTGAACAGGTTTTACTTTTCAGGGTAAGAGCAGCACAGTGGCTAAGTGATTAGCACTTCCACCTAGCAGCACTGGGGTCATCAGTTCGAATCCCAACCACTACCCTACCTGCGTGAAATTTGCATGTCCTCCCTGTATCTGCATGGGTTTCCTCCCACACTCCAAAGACAGGCTGGTCAGTTAATTGGCTCCTGTCTAAATTGGCCCTAGTATGTGTATGAATGTGAGTTCAGGATCTTGGATCGTAAGCACTTTGAGGGCAGGGACTGATATGAGTGTATAATAAACATATAAAGCACTACATAAAATTGACAGCGCCATATAAGCGCCTGTAATAAATAAAAATACCCATTGTTCTTTCCAGAAATGCAGTGCCATTGTTGCTGTGAGCTGAACCAAAACCAAAAACAAGGTTATCTTTCTTGTGTAAACTGCCAATCCCATCATCCCTCACCCAGGGACAGAAGTTATTTGTAAGATTATCAGGTCACAATAAAGAAAAAAAGTCTGAAAAAGAAAATGAAAGCAGTCACCTCATCTATAAACTGGTAAACTGCAATATTCATTTTTCTGTACTTTGCTTTAAAGTAGCATGTTCTGATTCTACAAAAACTGCTATTTGAAGAGTACCACTTAAAAGAAGTCCAGGAAAAAAAAAAAAAAAAAAACACAAGGTGGATTCTGCATCTATCCCCTGCCACTGCTACACTGGGAGCGAAACGATCCAAAACTGCTGATCGCTCAGTTCTTGGTCTTCAATGAGCAGGGGATCGTCAGTCATCGACTTTCTGCTCTGCCCCTCCAGTGCTCACTGGAGCACCAAACTTAGCAGGGGGCAGTTGCTGGCTCAGGCTCTTAGCGGCGTGCTGTGAGGGGGAGCCAGCTGCTGGTCAGGAATCTGTGTGTATCTCAACTTTAACCACTTACTATCCGCCCTACAGCAAAAATACTGCTACAGGGCAGGACGGGTGCACAAAATCATGTATATATACACACGTGATTTTGCATTTCCGCGTGCCCTACTCACGCGGCCATTCGCAGCTGCTGCTGTCAATCAGCGGGTCCTGGCCGGTGATTATTCGCCATCGCCCAGTGATTGCCGAGGATCTCCCGATGGGGGGGGGGGGGGAGGGAACAGTTTGCAAACAAAACAGTTCTCCTCCCTGTCAGTTCATGCACAGCACAGCCATACAAAGCAGTGTGCTTACAGCACAAACACAAGGCCCAACAGTAAAAAACACCCAGCACACAGTTAACCCTTTGATCGTCCCTCATGTTAACCCCTTCCTGCCCAGTGCCATTAGTACAATGTCAGTGTTTTTTTTTAGCACTGATCACTGTATTGGTGTCACTGTATTGGGGATGTCAGTGACATCAAGTCAGTTCCCCCCAGTGTCAGAATGCCTGACACAGCCCCGCTATCACTGATCACCGCCATTACTAGTAAAAATGTAAAAAAAAAAAAAACCCACACAAAATTCCAGTACATATACCACCATTTGTAAACGCTATAACTTTCACATAAACCAATTCATTTACACGTATTGGGATTTTTTTTTTTTTAGCAAAGACATGTAGCAGAATACATTTTGGCCTAAATTTATGACGAAATTAGATTTTTTTAGTGGACATGTTTAATAGCAAAAAGTCAAAAATATTGTTTTTTTTCTTAAAATTGTTGGTCTTTTTTTTTTATAGCGCAAACAAAAAAAAAAAAAAAAAAAAAAAAAAAAAAATGCACAGACGATCAAATACCACCGAAAGAAAGCTCAGTTTGTGGAGAAAAAAAAAGGACGTAAATTTCATTTGGGTGCAGCATTGCATGGCCTGGCCAGGAAGGGGGGGGGGGTAAATCCTCTGGAGGGCAAGTGGTTAAAGTTGGGATCTCTCCAGAATCTGGACCGGCTCAGTGACCTCAGACAACAGTGGATTTTAGCCCACTATCAGCAAAACTAAAGTGTCCTTTTATGAAACAGAGATCAGCGGCGATCCTGAGGACCGTTGTGATCTCAGATTAGTGGTTTAGGAAACAGAGATGATCAGCGGAGAACATGTTCTCCGCTGATCATCTCAGAACACAGATGGCCAGTATATGAAGGAGCAATGTCAGCCCTTCACAGGCGATCTGTGTTCTCCCTCCAGATTCTCCAGCTCAGAGAATTGGAGGAACCGCAAACGAAGCAGAGATAATTTACCGCCACTTAGTAAACAGTGTTTGACTGTTCTCTTACTGTAATATCGCGAGATTATAGTAAAAGCAGCCATTTTCCAGCATTGGAAGCTTTTGTAGATCGCTTCTCTCTGCATTCAGAGAACTGATCTACACCGCTCCATAAAAAGGCATTCAGCGGTCATTTACCCCTGCATGATAAAAGGACACCTAAGTGCACTCCTATGACCTACAGGAGAAGTAGGGCCAAAAGGAGCTTCTCTTTTCATAGAGCATGGTGGACAAAAAAAAAAAAAAAACACAAAAAACTCTCTAGTGGCTTTGATGTACTGTATGTCGAACTATTGGAAGCCATCGTGGATGGGTACCTTTAAAAATGCTCCCTCCCCGCTGCAAAATGGATGAAGGTAAAGGGTAAAAAACCTTCAGGCTTTAAAACCACTTTAAAATCAAAAAGGGAGGGAGGATTTTTAGAAAGGGGGTAATAATTAAGATACAGTAACCCAAGAGGGGGATGAGGCCCTAGCCTAATTGTTTGATGACTGAAGTTCTGCTTTAAAAAGGTCCACAGCCAACAAAAATACAAACAATTTGTTTTTATTTCAGTCATCGTGATATAAACAAGAGCAGACTGCAATCGTGCAATGCTTTCTGCTTCAGACTATGAGCTTTCTGCTTCATTTTTCAGATGGGATCATATTGCAGTAGAAGATAAAGGCCAGGTATAGCAAGCAGTCTCTTAGATTTAGTCCTATCAGGCCTGATCTTCAAATACTTTAGTAACATTCAAAAGTAGGGAGTTTAACTATAAAATTTAAGGGATTATAAAAGTAGTCCTCAAGGAAAGGGGGGGGGGGGTTTAATAAAGTTACCAGTTCAAGAAGATCAAGAAGAAACATTATACCTCCTGGAGTTCATTTGCTGAAACTGTGCCCTACAGTAGAGCACCCAGTACTGATCCTGTTCAACTCCTCATGCTGTTGCTTTATCTGCTGACCCCTGGACACTGCAAGAAATAGTAGTGAAGTGAGGGTTGGCAGTAGGAACCACAGCGGTTGGAGGATACACTATTCCACACACCCTGAAGTATGGAATAGGACTGATGCCAGACATTCTGAAGTGAAGTTTCAGAAATCAGGCTGTTGGACAAATGAATATAATGCTGGTTTCTGGTACTGTTGTCAGAATGTTCCTAATTCTCCAGCAGGGTCAGTTTAAGTCCCTTTTTAATGGCTAAGCCTTAATTATTTTTGGTCTGGGGTTTTTAAATATTTTGAAGCTTCACAAGTTTATATTTGAAATACTTTGTGTATAAAATCCATTGACAAAATAAACACTGATTTCCGGGTGCTTCAATTAATGTTTTCAAAGCTGTGCTGGGCTTTGTTATTAGGGAGCCCAGAACAGTCTACTTCACTTGTTGACTGCTTAATGGAAAATCCAGCCAAGATTAGCTGATCCGTGCTTGCACATACTTCCGAACTGTATTAGACCCGTTATGCTGGACCCAGGGCCCTTCAGAAATGTAGTCATAGCCTACTGAGGGGCTTACTACATTTCTCTACTACCTGAATCTCTGGAGGTTCTCAAAGCAGTTTTTGGAGGTTAATCCTACCCCTGCTTTCCACCCCCCCATTTTTTTGTCTGTTTCATAGTTATGCCTGCTCATTAATGCAGATGCCTGGATTGTGACAGATGTACCCTTCACCTCTACTGTGAACAGACCCTTCCGACTTTTCTGAACCAGGGGTTGATTTTTCAGAAAACCTTTACTTTTCTTTTAGAATCAGCATTTTCTATAGGACACTATACTACAAAAATATTCCCACAAATGTGAGCCATTGATTGCAGACAAGATCTGTTAATTTGCACACACAAAAGAAAAGTATTTTTCCTAACAAATTCATTCAAGACCATGTTGCAAAAATGAATACACCCCAATGAAAATCTTTGGAGCAAAGCTAAATTTTAGACAACAAAATCCTAACAAGAGTTCAACTACAGGTGAGTCTAATTATAAATGAACCACTTGCCTACCGGGCACTTTTACCCCCTTCATGTCCAGGCCAATTTTCAGCTTTCAGCACTCTCCCAATTTGAATGACAATTGGGCGGTCATGCAACCCTGTACCCATATGAAATTTTTATTGTTCTTTTTCACAAAAATGGAGCTCTCTTTTGGTGGTATTTAATTACCACTAGGTGTTTTATTTTTTGCACTATAAACAAAAAAAAAGCAGAAAAATTTGAAAAAAAGTTTTCTTGTTTCCATTATAAAATTTTGCAAAAAGGTAATTTTTCTCCTTCACTGATTCTCCTGCATTGATGAGGCTGCACTGATCGGCAACACTGGTAGGCAGCACTGATGAGGTGGCACTGGTGGGCATTGATGAGGCACTGATGTGAAGCAATAATGGGCACTGACAGGCAGCACTGCTGGGCACTGATCATCGATGCCCAGATGTCCTCTAACAATTTCTGTGACAGTGTGAGGAAAGTGCTACCAATAACCAGCAACTGTATTTACTCAGTTATCTGCTGTGTGGTTGGACACAGCTAATCATGTTGTAAAAAGGCCACTGTGATTGGCCTTTTACCTTGTGTGATCAGCAGTGTCCGTAGGACACAGCAATCAGGGACAGCAACAGGTGCGGGATGTTGGGGGCACGCCATACGACACCCTCCCAGAACAGGACAACTGCGCTGTAGCCGTCATTCAGCTATAGCATACTTGTGAAGTGGTTAAACGGGTGTCCAGCAAGACAGTTGATTATAAAAAGGGATTTACTTAAAGAAAACCCCTTCCCATTTCACACTGTCAGCAATGACACAACGTGGAAGAGAAATGTCCAAAGCCTGAGAAAGAAAATAATATCTTTACACAAGAAAGGTGAAGGCTACAAAAAAAAAAAAAAAAAAAAATCAGCAAAGCTTTACTTTACAAAATACTGTAGCAAAAGCGATACAAAATTTTAAAAAGAAGATGGAACTGCAACCATCTCACAGAGACATCCAAGCTGCCCGCAGAAGTTAACCTCGACAGGAGTGTCTTCTGATAAGGGGTTGAAGAAAAGCACCATGCAAGTTCACTGCAGTTAGCTAAAAAGAAGTAGAAGGCCAAATGTTTCCCGCAATAATATGGCGTACAATGCAGAGGAATGGCATGCATGGGTGTCATCCACAAAGGAAGCTTCTAAAGCCCATGCACAAAAAAGCCCGCCTAGAATTTGCCTGGGCCAATTCTGAAAAAGAAGACTGCTGGGACTCTGTATTCTGGAGTGATGAGTCCAAGATAAATGTTTTTGGAACTGATGGCTTAAAAACTGTATGGTGTTGCAAAGGTGAGGCTACAGGAGTGCTGCTGGTGTCAGCAAGCTGCATTTCATTGATGGTATCATGTATTCAATGATGTACTGCTGTATATTGGAAGAGAAGATGCTACCATCACTCCGTGCCCAAGGTCGTTGAGCACTTTTCCAACATGACAATGATCCAAAACACACATCTAAGGCCACTGTTGCATTTCTGAAGAAGAACACAAAGTGATTCAGTGACCAAGTATGTCTCCTGATCTAAACCCAATCGAACACCTATAGGGAATTCTGAAGAGACAAGTTGGGCATTACTCTCCATCCAGCATCCCGGCTCGTTTTTAAAGAATGGAAAAATATACATCTTGCAATATGTCACCAACTTGTTCATTCCATGCCTAGAAGACTTGGTGCTGTCCTTACAAATCATGGAGGGCATACAAAATACTAGATGTAGTTTTTGTTGTGGAGTGTATTCATTTTTGCATCAACTAATTTGGGTAAAACTGAAGATTTTGTAATCAAAGTTATATTATTAACCTTACTTTCATGTATTGAGCTAAACAAACGGTCTAGAAAACGTGTTCATTGAGGTATTGATTAAAATCTTGCTTTTCAAAAAGGGGTGTACTCATTTATGCTAAGCACTGTGTGTGTATATCTATCTATTATATATATATATATATATATATATATATATATATATATATATATATATATATCTATCTTCAGTATGAGAAACCTTCCTGAGCTTGTTTGGTGTTCACTGCTGTCATTTTTTTCTTGACTATTTCATATACACAGTATATATAAGGTATTAGATCAGATATGCTGTGTATGTTTTGTTTTTTATTCTGTATGCGTAAAATCTAAAATACAGGATATGAAAAATTCTGGTTCTGCCAGCACCACTGCAGGGGAGTGGAAGGAGCGTCGACAGCGGATGGGTCATAGAGAGCCTTTGGGTAACGACACTGCTCAAGCATTAACAGTCATTGTTGAGCGCTCTCCCCTGTAGCCGGCCACTGGCTGACACAGGGAAGATCATGTGGCTGGAACAGAACGACTTAAAAATCAAGTATACACATCTTTCTTACACAGAAAAGCATAAGCGTTAGGAGGGGGTAGGGAGTACTCTTTTAGATTAGTTATGGTTACCCAGAATTCTACTTTAACATAATAAATTAAAAATAAAGATTCAATCTTTCTATTTCTTCTTGTACTGTTCAATTTTATTTACACAGGCACCTCAGTGTACTTGGCATTACAGCAGCATAAAAGACAGAATAGAATTGAGACATCCAAGTACCTCAAGTAATAACGAACCTTGGAAGAAAGTCAACATCACATAAACATACCTCTGCGGATATGTACGCCCATCTTAATAAATTATTTTGTTTTGTCTGTTTAGAAGACTCCAATAAAGATCACTTATCCTGCAAACAAGAACATTGGTACAAACCATTATCCAAAATATCTGAATGACCTGATCACGATGGTTTAAAATTTGGGTCCAATTCAGCTGTCAATAGAGATTTCTGGCAAGGAATTGAAACCTTAGAATTATGCGAACAGTATAACCCAGGTAAATCATGGCTCACAACCTAACCTGCTTGCAGTTACAACGGTCTGGTAAAGGTCCAGGTAGGACATAAGCCAAATATTTTGGCTGGCGTACATTACAGCTTCCAAATCATACACACAGCTTTGTAAATTATGCCAAGAGGGTGTTCACTTCTGTTCAGAACTACTAACAAAGTCTTCTGTAAGCTTCTGCAGTAGCTGGAGAGAAAGCAATGCACAGGTTGACAGATCAAGTAGTATGATGCTTATCTAAAACATCCTGTGCTGTGACCAAGGATGCCTCAAAGCAATTAAAAGGTTAATCTACCTAAAACGAATTTCAGTTTTCTGATGATGTTTGAAAGGTTAGCCAGATAACAGATTCTAATGCATCAGGGGGTCCCAAAGATGACTTAAGTTAGTCATACACATCGATTTCTGTTCAAGAATATTCGTTTGATTTTCTAATCATTAATGGGGTCACATCAAAGTTTGTTTTTTACAGCAGCGATGGGAAAATTCAAAGGGGCAGGAAGCAAAACTTCTTGATTAAGCAGATTTCCGGGCAGTATATGTGATTATCGTCCAAAAATTAAGTTAATTTTCAAATTGAATGTTAAAACCGAAATACAATTTTTTAATGATTTTCGTCCATTCATCGAACGTACAACGTATTTTCATATGACTTTTCTTATGAATAGTCTTGTCCAAAAATCCGCACGTGTATGGCCAGCTTTAGGGGACTCACTCTTGGGTCAGTACATCTGCGACAGCCATTACATCTGTGGCAGCTTTTACAAGGGGTTTTAAATGGAACCAGGTAAAAAAATAACATGGGTGTTATGGTGGACTTATTTTTGAAGATGCATTTTTCTGGGCTGTAATCATTCTTCCTTCACTACTTTCAGCTCAACCAAACCAGAACAAGAAAAAATATATTAAGGCCTGTGTCAATGGCATCAGTTCAGATTTTATTGATAGGAGCATTTGACTGCAGCCAACCTCCTTCTGATCTGCATTTGACCTGCTGTAAAAGTGCAGGAAAAGCCTTAGGCCCCATGTACATGGGACACTTCTGAAAGATGGAAACTGAATGCTGGAAAACGTAGGTTAAAAAACGTCTGTTTAGCTGCGTTTGCATAATGCGTTTATGCGCATTTGCGTTTAGAAGAGTTTTTTTTAAAGATAAGCACAGGAGAACCTCCCAAATGCCCAGAATGCACTGAAAAGTGGTAAATTATTAACTATTTCAGACTGTTTCAGAGAAAGACAGAGAGTAGAATCAAAGATTGCAGTATGTGTTGAAATTAGCTTAGGTGGGAGTTGCTCATTAACATTTCCTTTGTTTCCAAGGGTGGGAAGGTGGCTGGTGGAGGGAGTCATTAAGGCCACCTGGCAGGGGGTCTTCATGAGGAATTTGAGGTGTGAATGGTCATTAACATCTCTTTTGTAACCAAGGGTGGGAGAGATCTGAGGTGGAATTGGTCATTCCAATGTGTGACAAACTTGGTAGGAACATCCTGTTTTCAGTGTTTTGTCCATCTCAGTACCTTGAAAACGCTTTCCATGCATTTTTCATGATAAAAAAAAAAGCTCTGGACAGCATTGGGAACTGGAAGAGTTAAAAAAAATTTCAGACGCAAACGCTTATAAACACGTTTTGCCTCGTTTACAAGCGTTTTGCGTTTGAAATGCTGATAAAAATCTACTCCTGAACGCAAGTTTTCTGCATTCCAAAAAACGACTGTAAACGACGATGTGTACATGGACACATAGGAAAACATTAGGGAGAGTTCAGGGATTGCTGAAAAAAACGCTGAACAGCTGCTAAATGTGAGTTTATCAGCTGCACTGTACATGAGCCCTAACACTATTTTTAAAAATGGGACATGAAAGGGCACTTTATGGAGCTATGCTCTGCTACATGCGTAAAGTGATGAATGTGCATAATTATACTGGTGCATATATTATTTATTATTTATTTCAGGTACTTATATAGCGCCGTCAATTTACGCAGTGCTTTACATATATATTGTACATTCACATCAGTCCCTAACCCTCAGGGGTTATACAATCTAAGGTCTCTAACTTACATTCATACATACACATACTAGGGCCAATTTAGACAAGATCCAATTCACCTACCAGCATGTCTTTGGAGTGTGGGAGGAAACCGGAGTACCCGGAGGAAACCCACTCAGGCAGAACATGCAAACTCCAGGCAGGAGGTGCCGTGGCTGGGATTCGAACAAACGACCCTAGTACTGCCAGGCAGAAGTGCTAATCATTTAGCCACTGTGCTGCCCCATATACAGGTAGTGTGTAAAGACATTGCCTACAGCTGCCTTCATGTTTGCTCATGTTGTACCCCAATTAGCAGCTCAGCTGATTCCCCTCCATACAGTGACCCAGTAGCCCTATACTTCACTCACTAAAACCAACACAGAGCAGGAGCTCTAATAGGGGGATTTAGGGGTATAACAAGCTGTACAACATATAGCAGCATTTGTTCGTTAAATACAGTTTCAAAAATATGTGATTCTGTTGGATAGCATTTCATAACAAGATTATACACGTGGGGAGAATAACCAATTTTATGACATACTGTCAAACTGAACTATTGCACAAAAATGCTGGAAACAAAATAAGCATCATTTATAGAAACTACTTGTTACCTAGGAGGCCTTTGTGGGCAGATTTATAAACCCTTAAATAGAATGTAGGCAGATTGCAGTCCAATTGTAAACTTTTTGCAGTTAGAGCGCAGACAGCAGCCAAAAATTGTATTATTCCTATGATTTCTTATTAAACTGCCGCTTTTTCCGAATTATAGGACCACTTATCAACTCTCATTCCATCCTAAAGTTTAAATGCATCTTTAGAAGAAAACAAAAAATTGTCAGTTACATTGCTTTTCATGCATTGTTGACTCAATACCTTCAATGCCAACAGCCTTGAACACTGGGGATGTGGTTCAGGTTTGCTGCTACCATATGTTCGATGTGAAACCTGCGGGTTCAAGATTTGTGGTCCTGATTTTTTTTTTTTCAGATTTGCCTGGGAGATTATTATAATGCACCGTATCACCTTTGAACTATAGGCAGCAGCCTTACAACAGCCAATGAGTGGGCTTTTGACAAAAAAGCAGGCACTGAGCAGTAATGGTGTCAGTGTATTGGAAGCCGCTGAAAGGAAAGGATAGGGAAAGCTGACAAACTTCATTTGAGATCTGCGGGTACCCTCAGCTACTGTTCTATCCATAGCAAACTTGTTTTTTGTTTTTTTTTGCTGCAAGGCTTCCTTTGGACTTTTTCATTCAGGAGGTGGCATTTCGAAGGTTTTATTTATTCAGGGGGAATTTGTTTATTATTCTAGAAAAAAATGGCCTTTTTAGGTTAAACTGCTTCAGGGGTGTTGTTGGGTTTTCATTTTGGTTTTATTTTAGTGTTACTAAACCCTGGACCCTGCATCCACTATATCTGGTCTCCCACAGTACACAGAACAAGGAAATGCAATTATTTTAGTAAATATAAACTACTAAATACCTTTTCTCATCAGCAGTTAGAGCAGGCTTGTGACTACTATGTCCAGCCCAGAACTAGCTAAAGCTTGTAGTTTTCCCTTCTGCTGTAGGAGGATGGAAATCCCATGACCTCTGTCTGACCAGTGCTGATTGGCCTTGTGCTGATCACATGCACTCTCCCAAAGCAAAAAAAAAAAAAAAAAAAACCTCTAGCAATACACACCAAATTGAGCATGTGTATGCTCAGTCTGGAGATAAGAGGTGGTCGCTTGAAAAAGGGGACTGACAGAATAAAGGATCAAACAGCCTTTTTATTAAAACCCCTTAGGTCTCCGAGCGAGTATAACAAGCATGCTTTACTGTATATACAGATATACAGACTGATAATACTGTTGTGAGTTTAGTAACACTTTAAGGATTAAGAGCCTTTTTAAGGTGAAGTCTCCATTCACACATGAGACTTCAAAATCATGCGATGTTCATTGGGACTTCACAGTGTGACTTGATGCGACTTTGGATGAGTGCGACTTTGGTGCAACCTTGGCTTTGATCAAGGAGGATTGTGCTCTACAAAGATTCACACAAGTCGCATGCATATCACTCAGGTGTCACTTTCATGCGACTTTGGAGGGTTTACATTGAAGTCTATGGTCCTCAAGTCGCATGAAAGTCAGACCAAAGAAGTGCAGGAACGACTTTCAAGTCACACAGATATGAATGGTACTCATTGGGGAAAATGGGATTCGACTTTGGATGCCAAAGTCACATGACAAGTCACACAAGTGTAAATGGGTACTTAGGGTGCTCAAAGCACAGAATTCACCGGTTACCAACCATGTTCTTGGAGCTGCCTTTTGTTCACAGCACGCTGCCACATCATTTGACAAAACAAAACAAAAAAAAAAAAACAAAAAAAAAATTGCAGAACAGTATGCATCAAACCTGCTTCACATTATAATCACTGCACCCCCTATCCTCCAGGCTACAGGTGTTTTTCTATTAATGCACATTGGGACATATTCCCTTCATGTAAGGGTGGCTCCACAGGACACTGCAGGGAAAAAAAAGAGCCACCTTAAAATAGAAAACATCAGGCAGGGGTCATAGCATCAGCCTAAACAGGAACATATACAAGGATTAAAAGAAAAAAAGCTGCATACTCAGTATTCAATTAAATCCTGCTGAAAATGTTTAAAAACAAAACTGCATGTTTTGCCACAAAACACGTTAGCTATTTTCTGAATCATTAAAGCAGTTTTGGATGAATGTGGTCTGGTTGCTACTTTTAGGGTAAATCCACTTTTGTAAGGAAAAAAATAATTATTATATATCATACACGCATACTATATCAAATACAATTGCAACACAAGTCATATTGTAATTGAAGGTTATTAAAAATTACCTTTCCTTTTCAAATCTGCAGTGCTGCAATTTTCTGTAAAATGTAATATGGCTACCTGGAGGTGATCAGTACACAGATGTGAACTGAACGCCCGTCCACCCCAGAAATGCCATTTCCTGCTTGTGTAATGGGCTCCCTGATTTTCCCAAAAGTCTGCAATTAGATACAAATTAAATTTTGAGCATCCCCTGCAACAAAAAAGTAATTTTTTATGAGATACTCCAAAAGGGAAAATCACATCTAAAAGGGATGCAGACCCTGCCACTTTTATTAGAGCCCTGCATTACATCAGCTGATTGATAATTTTAAAACTACTCCTATACAGGGTCACTCAGCACATTGAAACAAACAGCTATTCCTTCAGAATAACAAAAGGTAGGAATTTGCAACAAAGTTTGTTAAAATCCATGCAAAGTGCATAGATCACCCAGTAGAGAATGTTTCTCAGCAGAAGTGATGTAACTTTTTAAGCTCTGAGTGACGTTACTGACTACCCATTGGTGGGTAGCCCTGGTTGCATGTGAGCCACCTAGCCAGAGCCAATGAGCGTTTCAAATGACTGCCTTCTTTCCCCTTACTACTCTGTGTTTACAAGCATTGAAAACCCAACACCTCTTGGATGTATCCATTAAAAAGATGTAGGAGATCAGTCTGAGCTTTTCTTGGGATATTTGAAGGTGGTTTACCTGGCAAATTCCTCAGTTGGGTTGCGAGTATATTAGGTACTATATTTTGATCCAGAATCCCTGGATCTTCCTGCTTTGTCCGCCATGTAAGGTACACGTTAGCCCGCTGTTCAGTTTCAAAAGCAGTTTAAGATTATAAAAACTAGTTTTACTAATCCAGAAGGATTAGACTAAATTTATAGATAAATATGTAAATCGTAGCTTTGAGATCTTACACAAGATATGAGTCGGCCGCTACAAATTCTCAAAGGCAGATGTGGATTAATAACCTGGGGATTTAGGAGTTTAAAAAATTAGTATAATTGGGCAAATCTGAACACATCCAAGTCTTATGGTTGATGCTGGGTTTGGAAGAATTCCAAGGTTTTAATGGCAGTGTTGGAGACAATCTTCAATCTGCAAGTGGCTTTTATTAGACCATCATCGGAACAGAGGAGCTTGCACAGTAGGCCAACAACAAAGCTGAGAATTGTAAGGTAGTGGCCTAGCGTTGTCAGCCTGCAACAGGCAGTGCTATAACTGGCAGGATCTCCAAGTAGGAAAGGTTTGGAAAAAAGTGTCATAAAAATTAATTTAGTTAAAAAATCCGGTTTGGTTAAGATTTCCTGTAAAACACTGATAAACTGCAACAAAGTTAATTGAGTAAACTTGTTCCACTGAAGGTTTAAAAACAGAGAACTTGCAACTGGTTGCAGAGAAGCATCCCCACCTTTTTTGTTCACTATTTTTTAAACTGTCCTTAGCATTTTCAAATTTTAGCACTTGGAGTAGATATAAAGCTGTCCATGGGGGCAAAATGTATATTTATACAGCAGTGCAGGGAAGAGACTTCAAAGTACAGTCTACGTGTTAAAAACCTGTAGCACTACCCCCTTGTGAATCACTGATGAATTTGGGTCCCCCTATAGTCCAGCACAGCCAGCCATTGAGCATTTTTCCACACAAGCTCTCATCCGTAGACAGAAATTAGTTTTTGAGCTTTTGTTTTGTTTGTTTTATTTTGAGGGGATTAGAGCTTTGATAGGGTAAGGGGTGTATAGCATGCCCAAGGGAACCGAAATCTGAGAACAACTTCCTGAACTATTGACAGCTTCTTTTCTCTGACAGTCTCTGTTGGAGTGCTAGCGAGCAGCTCCAGTTGTGCTACCCCAGACCCTAGATGAACTCCTCTTCACTCAGCAATCTGGAGACTTTTCCTGAGCAGGGGATCTGGCTCCTGTTCCTTTAAATGGGTAACAGTCACTAGCAGAGGGCTAATCTGGTTTCCTACCAGAGTGCTCCTTCCCCTACCCATCCACGGGGTGCAAGTGTACTCAATCAGATATTCTCCTGTACCGCTTGCGGGATGGCTGCTGCTTCCAGGCCTATAAGCTGGGCTGCTCCTTCCCTGGCATACAGGTGGTCCTCACTCAGGGTGCCAGGGAGTCCAGAGTTTTCCTCTTTTCCAGCTCCAGACTTGCAGGCAAGTCCCATCCCACTAGGCCTCCTGGCAGCCTTCCTCCTCCAGCCTCACGTCTTCCTGCTCCACACTCTTCCCCCACCACCACACTCCTGTTACTGAGCAGGCTCTTACCCTTTTAAGGGAATACCAGCCTCTTGCCCAACCTTGGCTGAGGCTAAGGTCCCTCAAAACTGTAGCCAGCCACTCCTCAGATTCACCCACTGCCTCCAAGGCCTACCTCCGATAGCCTCAGAGCAGGAGGAAATTCCAGAGGGGCTGCCCTGCATGGTCTCTCAGTAATGATGGGAATTTGACCCCTCCGGCTATCTCACCTGAGCTACTAATCAGCTTCTAATGAACCATCAGGGTCTAGTTCCCCCTAGCTAAACTAGGAGGGTGCTACATTCTGTTTCAAATGTATTTGGCCATTTAGTAAGGCAAACAGCAATGTGAAAAGGACAGGAATCATCATAGCCAATCTGTAAAGTAAGTCTTTTACGAACCCAACCACAGTAAACTGAACAGCTGCTATAGGTTACTGCCCTTTGTACATGATGTCTGTTACTAGTGCTGCTTTAATAAGCTTGACTGTGTATTAGGCATAGATGGCCTGGTTATACTCTAGAATGCCTAAACAATGACCTGGACAGAATGTTGTTATCCTAAGCCAGCGACAGTAGACTTTCTATTCAAAATACAGGAACTGTGAAACTCCTGCCAAAATACCACACAGCCCATGGTTTGGTGATGTATTTACACTGGACTGTCCAGTATTGATGTATTAAATCTCTGTTAGAATGGCTTTGGCCAACTTCTGGTGTTCCAGACTAGATAGAGATGATGCCTTCAGACGACACTTACATAATATACCCAGTGATGTCATTAAGGTCACACCTACACAGATGAAAAGATTTCTGTTCTACACATAAATATATGTTGCTTGATATGTAAATAATTGCATAAAACTGGTCATGGTTATTGCAAAATTCTAATAACACCTATAGTTATTATGCTAGCCATTATTAGCATCTGTAACAACCCCTAAAGAAAACAGTGCTGATTAAACAAGAACTGTAACAGTTCTTACATTAGACTGCCAAACACAGCTACACTGCAACAAAGACCTAACTATACAGACACAGAAGTACATCCAACGTGGTTTTTATGGACAGTGTTTTCCCTTTGGATGAACTTCTCTTCTATATTTTATTTTCTATGGCTTCAACTAGTAGGGTTAGGTCTGAATACTTCAACGAGAGCTCAGGCCTTAAAGCTAAGTTCACACTGTGGCGGGTGGTTGCGGTTATTGGAGCTCACCCACAGCCAAGACGCATTGCTCTGTAGAGACGAGCAGGGTTACCATTCATTCCTTATGGCACCCACATGCATCTCAACCAGCAAAGCTGCAACTGCATTTTGAAAAAAGGTGTAGGCAACTTTTTTTTGCAGGGAAATGCAGGCACAGCAGCCCATTCAAATGAATGGGCTGCTGTGTTCACACAAATGTGGCCTCCAAACCTGCTGAAGTGTGAACCTACCTTAATTCTAGGCTCACACTATTGCAGGTTTGCGCAGACACAGCAGCCCATTAATTTGAATGCGTTTCGTTTCATGCGGGGAAAAAGGTTCCTGCAACATTTTAAAAATGCTGCCACTGGGAATTCACATGGTGCAAAACGGAAAACAATGGTGCTTAACCTTATATCACCCTCCAATGCCATCCTTCAAGGCCCATAACTGCAGTAATCAAGACATTTTGTTTACATAAGTTTTATTCCATCCTTATTCCTCGTTTCTGAGGGTGGGACAGAAACTAAAATTAGAACCTACTTGTTAGGGCCAGCTGTGTCTATTATATGGAAAGTTATATCAGGAGGGGGACGTACTCTACATAGAAATATATTACAAGCAGTAAAAAAAAAAGGTCTGCCACACATGGGAAAGCCACAGAACCTGACTACCATTTTTGATTACTTCCTCCTTGCAGAAAAAAAAATACACAAGCACACAATTAGAAACTCATTGTACAGATATACTGTAAGTGGATCCCCTTCACCTTCTGTCGTGGTTACAAATCTGCTAGCCATACACTATCTCACCTGTTCACAGACATTGTTTCAGACAGTACATTTTTGATAGCAGCAACTCCAGCAAGTGCGTGGGGGTGGGCAGTAGGACAGAAACACCCCCTCCCCCGCCTCCTGGGCAGTAGTGGTAGTAGGGCAGAAGGACAGAGCGAACATTATTATGCCCTGGGTACGTTGATCACGTATTATTTTGGTAGTACATCCAGTGTCCACAACTAGCTGAAGATGTGTTGCAGAGTTGTACTGAATACTTTTTTTTTTTTTATACAGACACAAAAAAAAAACAAACCATGCCAACAGGTAGGATTTTTAGGACAGATGAGACCCTATTGATCCCTGATAAACTGTCCAAATATTAATCAGGCAAAAATAGCCAAACCAAATGGCTAAGCTGGCCATACATGGATCAAAATTCATCCAGTTCAGCGGGAACCAGCCGAGATTCAATCCATATATGAGCAGACTGACTGACTCATCGATCAGCTTGGGAACAAACAGCCTGTCAGATTTCTGTACATGTGATTACTGCCTGCAGCTATTGCCACTAGCAATAATCATTGTGTTCTGCCGGCCAGGAGGACTCCTCCTGCTCCCCCGCCAGCAAAATACAATAGAGCTGTGGGAGGCATTCCCCCATCACTGGCTGTGTTGATGGGGAAATGGAGCATTTTATTTCCTTCCACCCATGGTGGAATGGAAGAAATTCAAACCACCTATGGGCTCTGCCTTAGAGCAGGGCTCGACAAAGCCCAGACGCCAGGTCGCCATGGTGCCTGGAATTATCGTCCTAGCGCCTGGGCTACACTCTGGCAGAAGTCCTGTAGAGATTCAGCCTCCCCGCAGTGCCCCACCCTGCGCGAGTGTGTAGACACAGCCGTCGGGCTTGCCAGTAATTGAGGTCATGGCTTTGCGGCCTGCTGAAGCGAGGTGTATTGCTCGTTCTATTTATTGTAGGCAATGCCCTTACAAGGCGTACATGGGAATCGGCTCCCTCCTCTGCTGGGTGGGACTGTGATGGACGGCGCGTACAGCCTCCCATTGCCCGCCCACCTCCGACATCTTCCCAATTCCACAACTTGTGGTTGAAGGCACGCTTTCAATCCTGCCAGTGAGTACACGTGGGCCAGCTGGCTAGAATTTTTTCTGTTCCTATTTCCCCCCCCCCACAAACAGGGAAACACAGGTGCATGATGGTCTTTAATTTTTCCCTGTTCTCCCACATCAACACAGCTAAGGGTGCCATGAGGTGCATTGTCACTGGATCTCCCATCACACCACCTTGCTGGCACTGTCCCTCCTTAGTGATCCTCTGCTTATTAATGCATATGGTGGCCAGGTGACAGACCAGCAGTGATGCTGCCTACAGTGTCCTACTGAGGATGGTCCACATGCCTTCCAATGTGCTTGGTTTGTGGGTGAGAGCTGGAAGTGCTGTGCCTGCCATTCCTTTCCTGCGCAAATTATATTAACAAGGCAGGATTTTTAATAATTTTTTTTTAATTTAGCCCTGCTGCGGAGAAGCAGTGATTTGTCACTTCCATCTCTAGCACATCCCAATCAGTGGGTTATGGCCGGGGTTAGCCAATCTGGGGAGTGTCAGTTAGGGTCAGGTTGCCCGCCGCACAGTCCTGCTATTAGTCACTGCCATTATTAGAATAAAAACACTAAAAAAAAATTTCCGGCATTATATATATATATATATATATATACACATACATACATACATACATATACATACATATGTACATACATATACACACACACACATATATACATACATACACACACACACACACACATACATATATACACACACATACATATATACACACACATATATATACACACACACACACACACACACACACACACATATACACACACACACACACAGGTTGTAGACTAACTTTCACGCAAACCAATCAATATACACTTACTGGATTTTTTTTTTACCGAAGACGTAGCAGAATACATTTTGGTCTAAATTTATGAAGAATTTTATTTATTAGATACTTTTTTTTAGCAAAAAGTAAAAAAAATATATTTTTTTGTATTTATTTATTTTTAAATACGCTGTCTTTTTTTCATTTATAGCACAAAAAAATACACAGTGGTGGTCAAATACCACCAAAAGAAAGCTCTGTAGACCATTGGTACTTTAATTCTTAAAGTACAAGGCATGTTCATGGCACTGCAGGAGGGATTCCCACATTGACACGTGATCTCGGCGGTGTGACGCCACTGCGTACGGCTCCTCACGTCACGCTTCCGAGACTATGCGGAGGTCCGGCGGCCATCTTTAATCCACATATGGTCAGTGTTATTTTACATTGTTCGCCTACTATACCTGAAATAAACAATATTTGGAAATACTACACTATGGGCATCCCTCTTTTTGGCTCCTTATGAGCTGATACTAATACAAAGGCCATTCTGGAGGACGACTGAGGTGCTGCAGACAACCCAGGGGAAGGGGATCTCACTGACCAGACCATCCTTAAGGGGACCTCCAGCTGACAACCTAACAAATAAATGTGTATTATGATTATGCATTTGGTTAGTGCGTAATCTTAACATATTCACGGCACATCACCCGGATAAATCGTTAGATTTATATGGAGCACTTATCTAAGATCATTCTTGGACGGATCTTCACGATTAGCACTTTATGGACATTCCTATGATTATTTATTGGAACTAGATATTTTAGCACTATTATGTGCTCACAATTGCCACTTCATTAGTACTTTATTGTGGATACAATTTATTAAACACAATTTCTGCACTTTGTCACTTTACTTCCCAGTAATCGTTTGATTCATGCATTTTATACATTGCATATGGTTGCATTATATTGATATATTTGGATATTTTAGCACTGCACCTATATTTATTTGACAACAGAAAATATATCTGCCAGTATTTACAGCACAAAAATCAGAGCAAACAATAGCTCTGAAATAGTAAATGTTGCATAAAATAAACAAGTTAATATCATCCCACTATGTTAATATATTCAAATTTCGAGAGAAAAAAAAAAAAGCAGTGTATGACCAGCCTGTGTCTGGCAATTGTTCAGAAGAAGCTAATCTTTATTAATAAAAATGGTAATAAAGTCCTTCTTGCTAATTGCTTGTTGTTTGTGACTACAGATCTTAGACCTGCCCTACAGATATGGTTTGTTTGCATGCAATATGTAAGCATGTTATGTGCATCTGTGCTAAATCTATTGCAGCCAGACAGCACATACAATTACAAGTGTGTTTGTTTCACAGACACCAATCTGCCAAACCCAATTACATAGCAGGTATGATGTGAACCTGCAAAAGAAAAACAAACTAAACCAGCGCTCCAATCTTCATGCAAACCAAGGAATTCTCAAATGCCAACCGAAGAGGTGCTGCCCTTCTGAGATCGGGAAATCTGACCACGGATGAATAAAAACAAACAAGGGTGCACTCTAATCGTGCATTACCGTGGTATACCACGTAATTTATTAAATAAAAAGGATGTATACTCACAAACCAACGTGATATGGGCAGTATCAGGGGCAGACTGACAAGTCATGGGGCTCCCAGGCAATAGGGGATCATGGGGCCCGTGTCCTTGCCCAAACTCAAAAAAGCCTATGAAAAGGTACCATGGGCATCTCATGGGGCCCCCTACTGACCCCGGGCCCTCGGGCAGTGCCCGAGTTTCCAAATGGTCAGTCTGCCCCTGGGCAGTATAGGTGATCCACAAAAACAGTCTTAATGATGTGGAAACTGGCGCGTTTCGGGAGCTGAACCCCCTTCCTCAGAGCTCTCACATTGGTTTGTGAGTATACATCCTTTTTATTTAATAAATTACATGGTATACCACGGTAATGCACGATTAGAGTGCGCCCTTGTTTGTTTTTATCCATGATATGAACCTCATAAAATACACAAAAGAGCACATAGAGAAGTGACAGCAGCACAAAGCCTTTTGGATTAGCAACACAGTAAGGCATGCTAATTCACAGCCAACAAATTTTTTCTATGTATTCACAGTTGCTCAGCTGATATGTGTAAAGCCCATCCCTAAAACACTGTGCAAGAGCCATGTGTCCTCAAATATTAGCAGCAGTTTGGGTTTCATGACATAGCAGCATGGGTAACGAAGGCTCGTCATACACAGATTTCTGGGACAAATCACTCATTTCCCTCATCCAGGCTAAACAGAGAGGATGGACAAATCTGCCCTGACAGCTATTGTATTCATATTTATTACAAGTTCTTATATAGCGCCGTTAATTTACGCAGCACTTTACATATATATATATATTTTGTACATTCACATCAGTCCCTAACCCTCAAGGGGTGTACAATCTAAGGTCCCTAACTCACATTCATACAAATACTAGGGACAATTTAGACAGGATCCAATTAACCTACCAGCAAGCCTTTGGAATGTGGAAGGAAACCGGAGTACCCGGAGGAAACCCACACAGGCACAGGGAGAATATACAAACTCCAGGCAGGTGGTGCCATGGTTGGGATTTGAACCAACGACCCTAGTACTGCCAGGCAGAAGTGCTAACCATTTAGCCACTGTGCTGCCCACATATAGGCAGCATCCACAATTGACAACATAGTCGATTATCACTGTGCAGCTGACAAATTTCCAGCTGGCTCCATTGATATTTCAAAATCGAGGATTGCTGAGCCCAACTGTGCCAGCAGGGCCACCCAGGGTTAGAATTTCGGCCAATTCATAGGAATCAGCCAAAATTCTAAGACTAAGTTTAGACTTGTATCTAAACCACCACATCACTGAAAAACAATCTGTGCTTGGATTGCTTTACAGAGGCACTTGACAAGCAGGGAAAGTCAAAGTCAATGTAATACCTCCTCACTGCCTGTTTTAACCCCGTAATTGCCACACCAACAGACCGCAACCACATGCATTACACACTGGGCATTTGTGAAGATTCTTCTTTCGCTTGCCCACCAAACATGATAAGAGTTTTTGCCACAGTTATGAAGTTTGCTTCACCACCGTGGCCTGTGAACACCTTCATCCGTTCCCTTTGCAGCTTGAAAGGGGGGGGGGGGGGCGCTAAAAATGCGACTTAACTACACGTTTGTCATGCCTTCCTCAACCACAACAGTGTATGCCCATCTTAGCTCATTTCTGACACACCAGTCCTCTAACCCCAGAAACACATGCACAGTGAATTGTTTATTCAGTCACACTATAAAATATCACTTCGTTTAAAATTCTATAGGCAATAAATGGCAGCTCAGAATATACAGGAAAATTGCGTTATGGTAGAGAGATAATCTTACAGTTAGAAAAAGATTTAATGTTAAATTATATCCCTAAGTAAAATGTTTCTTTAGTTGTGGATTGCATGGACAAAGGCTTTAAAAGGGGGCCTAACCTAACTGCAGGTTTCCAGCATCCGCTACATACAGTACACAGTTGTGTTCCGTCAGCATTACAGGGACTTCCAGCCTGCTGCTGGAACAAAATTGAGCCTGGGTACTCAACCATTCACGGGAAGCCTTGTATTTTATCAATGAATATAAGGCTTCACCTGATTTGCTGAGGTCAGAGAAAGTGAGATCATTCACCTGCCTCTCTACCTGGAGTTTAGCTTTAAAGTGTTACTAAACCCCGGACCCTGCATTCACTATATCTGGTCTCCCACAGTACACACAACATGGAAATGCAAATATTTTAGTAAATATAAACTGCTAAATACCTTTTCTCATCAGCAATTAGAGCTGTCTTGTGACTTCTATCAGTGTTTGGCCAAGCCCGGGTTAGCTTGTAGGGAGGAGTTTTCATTCTCCTCTGACTGTCCAATGAGGCTGCATGACCCCTGACCCTTTGTCTGGACAGTGCTGATTGGCCCTGTGTTGCTCACATGCACCATCCCAAAAACAAAACAAAAATACCTCTAGCAATACACACAAAACTGGGCATGTGCCGAGTGTCTCCTAGGGCTCTGTACTATCAGCGGATGGATTGAGGACAGTAAAAGGGGAGGATTAAAAAAAAAAAGATAGGATCAAACAGCCTTTTTACATAATGTGGAGGATTAACCCCTTAGGTTCCACAGTGAGTATATCAAGCATGCTTTACTGCATATACAGACTGATTTTACTGTTGTGGGTTTAGTAACACCAAGTACTTATTGCTTTCTGCCTGTAACCCCATTCACCATCTCTTTGTCCTGATGACCAAAAGGAAAGCAAGAAGAAATTCAAAAATTTTACAGTTCTCCCCCGAAGAGATACGGGGAAATCTTCCAATGAGGACACTTGTACTGAGGACAACTAGCAGTCAGAGTAATTTCATTCCCTTTGGAAGATTTCCTCTAACTTCTTGTTGGGTCTCTGAAACAGGAAGTGAGGGGAAATTACCCCAATTGTACACTACATGCAAAAAATTAACTGGGAGGGGTTTTAAGCCTTTCGTAAGGTTTTGGATATACATACAGTTTAATATAGTTTCCCAGACACAGTAAAATACATTTTTTTTAAAAAAAAAAACCATCTTCTGACCACTGTTATAATTACAAACTGCCCCAATACCAATTTCTTTGCCCCATATGACCTGTGTTCACCCACATTTGTCCAGAAGAGAACTGTAATGACTCGACTTATTGCTGACCCCAGGGAGAGGAAAAATGTCTCAGCATCAACCTGTAGACCAATTCCACGGCAGTGAAGTCTTGCAAAATGAGACTTTACTGACTTCACTACAATTCTGTGTAATCAAAGTTAGTCATAGACATGAGATATACAGAAAATAGAACACAGAGAACACCAGACCAGTCATAAATCAGAAAGTCTGTTTACGGATTATGAATAAAGGATTTTTAAACTGACTTTTTATCACCTGCTGCAAACTAGAAAGGGGCCTTTTGATTTGAGGCTTTTCTCACCAAAGTCTGTGAAAAAATGGCCTTCTAGAGCATTCGGAATGTAGTGCCACAGAACCCACACCTGCTATAGACATAAGAGTGCAGCTGAAATGCTTTATTACAATAGATTTTACATAAGTGATCATGAACATTTTCATCCATTGCCACAAATTAGGACAGATGAAGCTGGGCACATCAGAAGACAACCTCATGTCCATAAGCAGATGTGTTAGATACAATGGCAGACTGCTGTGTCAGCTACGAGCCTCGAGTGCCGGTGTGGGACCACAGAAGAGGCAGTTCTGGGCTATCTGTGCAATACCATTTCAATAGACCTTTTTTTATTTCAAGAAAAAAATATAGTCTTTATAATCACGTTAATGTAAAGCTAGCAAAGCAGTTATTTCTGAAAGACTGATAGCTATGAGAGAGCAATAGGATTTGTTTGCAGAAAAATCTGAAAAAATGGTTTCAAGTCCTGGCTATATTACCATAGTATACTAAAATCCATGAAAGCATTTAAGGATAAGGGCTCATTCTCATGTTCTTTGATCACTGATGAGAAATCCACATTTAGGATCACTCTTTAGAGAGCATTAGGTGGTGAGGAAGCATTGTATCGCCTACTCAACACCTCCTTTAACCCCTTAGCGCTGCGTTAGCATGCAGGAACCCTGTGCATTGCATGTGTTACCAGGTGCTTGCAGAATAGCCTGTTCACTTGAATGGGTAGTGCTTTGGGGACACTATACCCACTGAAAGTGCCAGGTGGTACATCTCCTGCAGCTTATGCATGCATACTAAACCCGTGACTCCTGGTTCACATATCCGCATTCCTGCGGTCCGCGTTTTGCGTGGGTACGTGAGCCCATTCCCATGGGACACACAGGGAAGAAGTCCCTGCAATTCTTCTGAAAATGCAACCCGTACGGGAACCTTGGTTCCCAGTATGGTTGCGATTTCCAGTGCAGGCAGCGTGCCATTAGAATTAATGGCGCGGGTCCGCATTCCTCTGTGCAGGTGGTGCAGCTGCACAGATTTTTGTGAGGATCCGCAGCGGCACCACCTGCGCATATGTAAGCCTAGCCTAAGACAGGACAATTTGTTGCAGGCTAGCAAGTGAGAGCATTTTTTTTATTTTATTTTACATGCAACACCCTTCTATGTGCTCCTTTCTGCAAAGGCCAGTTATAGGTTGGGGCAGTTGCCATTTGTTTGTACCGTAGGTAATTTGGTGAGGGGCTGCACTGGACATATTTATGCTATATGCTGGGTGTCCAGTGCGCCCCTGTACCATTAAGGAGGGATGAGCTCCCTCAGGCATACCTGCCCTCAATCTATCAATTATTATATATGTGCTCCTACTATGGAGGCTCTCAAAATAGAGAGAAGACTGCAGATATTACTGGGGAGCTGTGAAGTGGCCTCTGCAGCTTAAGCATGTATTTGCAAATGTGTGCAAACTAAACCCATTTTTAACGCAAACTGTTAGGATAATTTGGTTTGTTGCAGGTGGGCTGGTAAGCGAGTTGGGAATTTTCCTTTGCTGTTTGACAACTCCTGCCATTGCCATGAAGCAATCCAACGCAGCTGCAGCATGTTTACACCCCCGTTTGCTGGTCTGCAGCTTAAGGTGGAGCAGTTGAGGTAGTGCAAATCCCCGCCATTAAGCCACGATTTTCTGCCCTTAACAGCTCGTGTGAGCAAGGCCTAAGGTTTCCAGAATCTATCCCAGGTTTTTTTGTTTTTGTTTTGTGTTTTTTTTGCGGTTGCCATACTAAAATATTAAAAAAAAACAAAACCAAAAAAAAAAAAACCATCCCACTGACAGTTCCTTTATATGATGGAAATAGATGTATGGCACTCACCATTTAGTAACGCTGACTGGAGCTCAAACTAGTACATATTGAAGAGATTGCCCCTGGGGATCCCTGAAACTGTAGCAACGAGTCTCCGTGCCCCTAGTAAGCAAGTAGCCAAATTCAGCAGTCCAAGAAACAGTTTTGTCTTTCTGTGATGGGCAGGTACACAGTGCACATGCACCTTGTGTTTTATAATCCCTCGTATAGCATAATCCCTCCAATTTTCTATAGCAGAGCTCAGTTTCAAAAAGACAGGCTTACTTGGTGGAGTTATGAGATAAATCAGAACCTGTAGCATCCATGTAAAACAGACAATACAGCCACAATAAAAATAGATGCAAACACAACTGAATGAACATTTAGTTTGGTTAGCAATATGTATCACAAGCCGTTGCCTTTTTGTTTACCAAAAATACTTGTTTTGAACCTTTAGCCTCTTGCACACTGCAGCACTTTTTTTGGTTTTGATCTAAAAAAAATACACACGCACAAATCTGTCAGTATTTTGTGCCGATATGCGCAAATACACCAATATGAGCATAAAGGTTAATGGATTTTGCATAGGAATGCATTGTACGCGTGTATAATACACGTAAAGCAAACGGCTGAAATTACATCCACAAATGCTGATGCCCAAACATCAATACCATGTGCAAGAGGCCTTACTTTGTTGCATTTCAGTGGTACTAATCTCCTGCAGCTTCTTTACAGCTTTCCTGGCTACATTTCTTAACAGTGATGACATTGTTCTATGCCTATGTAATGTATGTAGAAATGGCCACTTGTAGTCTCCACTGGAAACCCATACCCATGTGACAATGCTGGAGCACATGTAGAAGACAAGCAAAGCATTATAATCTGATAACAGAAAGTGCCTTAACAAAACCCTTCATGTCAGGTTCAGCAGATTATAATGAAAGCTCAAGATTTAAAAAAAAATTGAAAATTACTTATAACATCATATAAACTATTATTCCTGCGCCAACAGATTCCCACAGGTGCTATACTGCTGCTGCAGTGGCAATATTACAATGTAAGTTTTTTTCTCCCTGGTTGAACGGTGGAGCCTATTTGTATCGTTGAAGATCCCCCTAGAGCAGTGATGGCGAACCTATGGCACGCGTGCCAGAGCTGGCACGCAGAGCCATCTCAGTGGGCACGCCAGGAAGAAGAGGATGATGAGCGCGCATGGACCGGCCATCCAGATCTCGTCCACACTGGACCCCCATCAAACTACATTTCCCACATGTCTCTGGGGCCAGGGTGGGCGTGGACGAGAGGAAACGGCTCCAATGCGGCTCTGGCACCAGGGGTGATGTACCCGGGGATGGGCGCGGAAGAGAGGAAGAGGCTCCCACACTGCTCCGGGGCCAGGGGCAACGTGTTCAGCATGAATGGGAATGAGCTGCTGGGTTGGAAGCCACACCGACGCTGCCAGAGGTGAGATTAATTGCTTGCAGTGTCATCCATCAGTGCCCAGCAGTGTCGCCTGTCAGTGCTGCCCAGCAGTGCCACCTGTCAGTGCTGCCCAGCAGTGCCGCCCGTCAGCGCCGCCCAGCAGTGCCGCCCGTCAGCGCCGCCCAGCAGTGCCGCCCGTCAGCGCCGCCCAGCAGTGCCGCCCGTCAGCGCCGCCCAGCAGTGCCGCCCGTCAGCGCCGCCCAGCAGTGCCGCCCGTCAGCGCCGCCCAGCAGTGCCGCCCGTCAGCGCCGCCCAGCAGTGCCGCCCGTCAGCGCCGCCCAGCAGTGCCGCCCGTCAGCGCCGCCCAGCAGTGCCGCCCGTCAATGATGCCCATCAGTGCCGCCCATCAATGATGCCCAGCAGTGCCACCGATCAGTGCCGTCTGTCAGTGCATCCAGGTAGGCAAGTGGTTAATTGCAGTGTTGGCACTTTGAAATAAAAAAGTTAGTTTGTGTTGCAGTTTTGGGCACTCGGGCTCAAAAAGGTTCGCCATCACTGCCCTAGAGTGATCAGCAAAGAGGGTATTAGGATCCCTTAAAGTCCTAAAAAGTGTCCCATTCACATAAATCTGGTGAGTGTATTTGATGTTGGTCTCACGGGTGGAAGGTGAAAGTTTCTTTTGGTGTATTTGAAGATTCTTTGGGAAAGAAGAAAGTCACTTGATTAATGTTTCTTCACTTGATATATTTTTTTCACTTGATTTTTTCACTGGATATATTTTTTCACTTGATATATATATTTTTTTCACTTGATATATATATGTATATTTCACGGACAAAAAAATAATTTTTTCTGTTTTGTGGACTTTCAGTTTTGTTAATTTTATTAATATTTTATTAATTTTTATTATGATGCACTTGATTTATTGATTAATGGTGTGTAGAGGTCTATGTTTGCGCTGGTTTATTTATTATTTACTTATAACATCACATTACAATATTAAATTTATATGAGATTTTAGCTACTGGATTTAGATATATTCTCACAGCTCAGTGATGTGATATTGTCTAGTTTTTATTCCAGATTTTTACATCACAATAGGAAACCAGCTAGTATGTACTTCCTGAACCAACAAAAAATTGTTTTCACCACATTATATTAAAGTGGTTGTAAAGGAAGAAGGGTTTTTTTCCCCCTTGTTAGGAGTTATAACAAATCCCATACAAATATTTTCATTTTGTATAAAGTCTAAATATAGACCATAAATCCATACATTTACATTGAATTCATAGCCTACACACTTCAGCAAAGCTTCAATGTAATTTGGTGATTGTTAAGATTTGTTATTTTGTTTTCAGATCAAATATTACTTCTTTTTAGCCTATGGACATGAAAACAGCTCTTTCTGAATGTACGGAGTAAGCGGAAAATCACCGCAAAAACATGGTACCTGAAGTGTCTAGACTGATTTTAATGTATGAATTTATGGTCTATGGTGTGTGTGATATTGAGATATAGATATATATATATATTTATATAATACACACACTCACACATACATATATACACACACACACACACACATACATACATACATACATATATGGGCAAGACCTTTGGAGACATGCTACATCTGTTGAGGTGGAACATGCAACATGTTCCCAATGCTGCAGCCGCAAGCCGCTGACAAACAGTGTTCTGTGAATGAAAGAACTACAAGTCTCAACAGCCTTAGCGGCCGTTGCCTTGTACTTCTCACTGAACTACTACGGCGCTGTGAAGCACCATGATAGTTCATGAATTCTTCCTGTTAGTATATCTACTTTCCCATACATCTCGTACGGGCAAGCAGATATACTGAGAGGTCTGTAGGTGACCTTCATGGCGTCAGCGATCTGCTGATCGCTGATGCAATGCTTTACAGGCTCCTGCAACAAAAAATAAATGCACATTTTTTTACCTGCAAAAAAATGTGCATTTATTATTTTTAGTCAAAAGGTGAACTTATCCTTTAAAGTCCCAATCACCCCTTTGGGGAATTTTAGTTGTTTTGCTTTAATGACATAAGCACTGGCTAAGGCCCATTGCACAGAGCAGGTAAGTATACCATGTTTGCTACTTAAATATATCTTTACAGTCACTTTACTGGACACCACAACTTGCATAGAACAGAATATGGTAAGCTCCTTTACCAGAATGGAAGCCTAAAAAGGTTTCATCTAATCAGATCAGCTCAACTAACAGAATAGGAGGAGCAGCAACACATTGGGACAAAAATGGAAATCCCTGCATGCAGGGATGGTAGATAGAGCCATGAAAACTCCATAGACACAAGTCCATTTTTACAGACCACACATGGCGTAACATTATGTGGTTGTCTCAGACAAAATAATCCTTAGTGAAGTTTTTCTACTAATCTTGGGTGGATTCCAGTCTTCTGTAATCATAACTATGAATGCGCATATAAAAAGTAACTTCTCGCAAGTCAGCCTTTGGGCAAAGAAAACCCCGCAGACCACATTTTATCCTTTACAAGGTATGGCAGGTAAGAAGGACATTTTAGAAATTATGTTTTTTCCCCCAGTATAATGCATTTTTACACATAGAAAGTAGTAAAGTACCCTACTATAATATGGAAAAATAAAAGATTTATATAACCATCAAACCTCTTCTTTACCAAATAATGGGCAGTTTAAGTTTACACTGGTAAAGCTACACTAGAGGTCTGCATACCAGTATGATCTGTGCCTTTTCATTAATCGGGGTACGATGGGTTGCTCTCAAGACACTTGCTTCAAGGAGGAACAACTTCTTTCATTCTAACATAGTATAATTATAGCCTGTAAACCCAAACTGCTGGAGAATGATCTCAGCTGGATCATTAGCCCTGGATAAAGAACCAGGTAGTTGCTCTACGGTTGTGCCAAACTGAGAGATCCCATTTGCATCAGTCAGTGTGTTAAGGTTTGTAGAGGAGTCAAAATTCAGACCGACAATGTAGTGTATCTTAAGTTGAAGCCATTTTTAGTAACTCTCCATGGTTCTTCATAACTTCATCAAATCAAAGAATGCTTTGCAGTCAAGGACAAAAAAAACAGTGTTTCCTGAATGGAGCCTGTTCAGAACAAGCAACCTCCTGCAGTTCGTGGATATCACTGTTGTAGCAGTGCCTACTATAAGGATTTCCAGCTTCCACAGGTATAGGACATGCATACTTACATTTACATTTCTATACTTACATGCTGGACTTATGTAAGCATTGCCATGCCTCAACATCAGTTTTAACCCGTTCCTACCTGCCCCTCTGGTTTCCCTGGATGTACACAGCACCATTTTTAAATAAGGAAAGCATGTGATCACACCGATCTTGGTGTGATCAGATGCTTTTAAAGTGCAGAGGAGAGATATGGTGTCTAATAGACCCCAGATCTCCCCACAAAGAGGACCTGTCACTGCCTATTGCTATCATAGGAAATATTTACATCTCCTGTGATAACAATTAAGGGGTCAAATTTAAAGCGACAGTGTAAAAATAAAAAATGTAAGCACCCCCATCTCCCTATGCTCACGCGCAAAGTCGAATGCACGAGTCAGTCCCACATGCATGCAAACAGCAACAACATGCCCTCCCCCTCCCTCTTTTTGTTTTACTTCCTTGGGTTGTTTTGAACCTTTTGTTGTTTTATGTATATTCTGTTGGGCTGTGATCCTGCCCCTGCGTGGGTGTCTGTATTATGTATGTTCCATAGGTTTAAAATAAAAAAAAGAAAAAAAAACAACACAGCAACATGTGAGTTATCACCGCGAATGTCAGACTGAGGGTAGTTACTCTAGCACCAGACCTCCTGTGTAAATCTAAAGTAATGAAAAAAAAAAACATTGCACAAATACCCTGTGACATAAAAAAAAACTGAAAAATCCACCAATTTATTCCCCAGGGCCTCTGCTTTAAAAAAAAATATGTAATGTTTCGGGATTGTAAGAAATTTTCTAGCAAAAAAAAAACAGATTTTTACATGTAAACAGAAAGTTTAAAAAAAAAGACCTGATCTTTGTGGGTAAACAGGCCAGAAGGAATGGTAAGAATGTGAGCACTGTCACAGTGGTCACACAATCAGACGTCGGTCCCACCCCTTACTGATCTTTATTCTGGACAGAGACACCTTTGACAGCTCAGTCTTTGTGCTGAGTACGCAGTGAGTGCACTCTCAGCACATAAACTTCAGCTGCCCAGCAACACATACATGCACATCCTTTTGCCACTGCACATGTGTTGGGGGGTGTTGTAAAGGGGTTAAAAGATGTATCGCAGTACCCAATCCAACTAGCAAGATGAAGAATTTTTCCAACACAGAATTTTTATTTTATCATAGTTTAAAAAAAAAAAAAAAAAAAAAACACAACACACAACATTCTCATTTATGCTTAGTGAGGAACCTGGCTGGTTCCAAAAATCATGTTTGTAGTACAGTAACCTTTAAATCGCTAAATCAGTTGAAATACAATGTTATTGGCTAAGGTATTTGTAAATATGTGCACTCAATGTTGTGATTTTCAAACATATGCCATACTGCACAGCTAGGAAGATGTGTTTTTGTATGTGTTTGTTTTTGACACTTATATATAAATTGTAATATCTGTACTAATATTACTTATAGGTTGGGTATTTTACAGATTGTTTTTTGTGTGTTTTGCGCTGTTTTGAGTTGAAAAAAAACAGCTAGGAAGATGACTACCGATTCCTGGTCTGGTTTCACTGCTCCGAGGGTCAACTTTCTTTTCACTGGACAGAGGTTAACATGTGATTTTATAGTCCAATAAGCAGACTAGGGGTGGAGCAGTGACACAGGAAGCAGCAAACAAAGAAATGGGAGTGTCACCTGCCTGGACTTCCACTTTGTTGACTCTAGCATGCCCTCTGCTGCATTTCCAGAATTTCAATGTTTTAACGTGACTAAACCAAATGAAAAAACATCCTAAAAGCAGTTTAACATTTAACACCAGAGACAAGAGGTTTTAGGTTTTTACATGGGAAACATTGACCAAAACAAGGATTGATTTACCCACAGACACATGACTAGAAACCACAGCAGTGTATACAGTATGTCACAGAATATCATAATGTGAAAACCTTTGGAAAGTAATGACCTGGTTTTGTGATAGTGAAGTCATATATACTTGTGACAGGGGCTGTGCCATGACATGTGCTGGAGAGGAGGCCGGCAGGAAACCACAGACTGAGCTATAGTGGTGAGAGCATCTTCTCATGCGTTTACAGCTTTCTATACAGGTCTAAACAAGTTTAAACCACGACCATCCTTTAAACATTGTACAAGTGAAGAAAAAAAGGCAGGCAAATAACTTCCTTTATAAAAAGGCAAGGGAAGTAAAGAAAGAAGAACCCAGTCTTATGGGCTGGTCACTGGAGGGAAGCTTATCTTCAGCTATATTAAATGACACCGTTGCTGTCTTGCATCCAACAATGCAAATTAAATTTTAAAAAATACATTTTACTAAACCTGATTATATGCATAAATGATGGCACTTTCAATTTTTGGTTGTCAGTAGCAATATCAGCAAAGATATGTGATATATTGTAGAAGCAATATACAGAGCATTGTATTATTTGGTACCTTTTTCAACGAGTGCCGCGTTTTTGAGCTTTGAAAGTTTTGAGCTTTTAAAGCATTTGAGCTTTGGCGTTTCTTTAATAGCCAATAGAGAATACCAGTGCATCATTTGTTGCAAGGTTTTTCAGCTTTTCCATCAGCTTTTAATTTTGAATTATTATTCTTTATTTTTGTTAGGGTGAGGGGTTAGAGTTAAGGTTAGGATTAAGGACTGGGGTTATAGTTGGGGTTCATTTGTTTATTTTTTCATACTTATGGCTAGGGTGTTTATTTTATTATTGTATTGTTTCTATTTAGGGTTAGGGGGTTAAGATTAGGGATATCCAGCATTATATAAGAAAAAGGGATTTTTTCTAGGTGCTCAACAAATTTGACACTTATGCAGGCCATAGATGAAAATTCGGCCAATAAACGGCCCGTCTATGGCTTGCCTTCGTATGTACTAATATCAATACAAAGCTTCATTCCATATTGCCATTAAAAAAAAAAAAAACTACGGTACATCACATTAGTAGTTTTGAAAAATATAAAACCAACATGATACTTCATATGGCTTGAAGTTCACAATGCAACCATTCCAACTCGATATGTTTCGCCAAAGTTCTGGCTTCTTCAGGAGATTTACAGGTAGTTGCATGTAATTGCCACTAGAAAACTAAAATACAACAATTTTAACTTTACAGAATTACAAAAAAAATAGTAACTGAATTATCAATACCATACAAAATCAATATCTATTAAAATGTGGGTTTTTGAAGGGTTAACCCGCCGAGGCCATTCTTACCAGGTGGATCTTGACATGTCAAAAACCCAGCAAACAAGCATCTACTTCTATATCCTCAAAAGAGTCCAAGATGAGCCAAAAGAGGGGAAAAGCTGCGACCCACCAATGCGGACCTCCCTACTAACAAACATATCGACATCTCAGTACAGTTCGCTTAAGCGAACCAAAAAAGGCTGGAAGTTGGAACATTGTGGCAGACAGACCCACTAGAGTGCGCTACCCAATAAGGGGACACAGAGCACCCCCTCCTGGACAGCACCTCTATATTGACAAATAGGAAATCAATAAATATAGAAAAAGCATATCAGCAGAAAAAAAATCCAATTTAATATAGGACATTGCAATTTGATATACTGTATGCCCTAGTCAATGCGGTATCTACAACACCTACACTTGGTAAACAATTGGAACAACCTCTCAAGTAAAACCACAAAAAAGCCCTGCTATTAACCTAGCCATAAGCTGTATTTAAACAATTCAATATATAATTAACAAGCAAAAAAAGGTTCATATTTATTATTTACAATACAAGTTCCAACTGAGACAACATTTCAGAAACCAATCCATAGCACTTGCACCAGAAAAGCACTGGGTCCCTTTGTTTATAAGAAGGGCTTGTAACTAATGGACTCATTGGGGTTTATTTACTAAAGCTGGAGAGTCCAAAATCAGACTCCCTTCTGCATAGAAACCAATCAGCTTCCAGGTTTCATTGCCAAAGCTTCATTGAACAAGCTGAGGTTAGAAGCTGATTGGTTTCTATGCAGAAGGGAGTCTGATTTTGGACTCTCCAGCTTTAGTAAATAAACCCCATTGAGTCCAGGATATTCGTTGGCAGATAGCATATATATCCACTTTGTTTCACATTGTAAAAGGGGTTTTGTCAACATCACCTCCACGTTCATGTGGCGGTGTGTGTTACAGAGCAATAAACTGAATTTCAGCTAAGTCAAACCCATGGTACAAACCCACATGTCGACTAATCGGTATTTCCATTTTCTTTTTAGAAATTAGTGCTACAGGACCTGTACGTGAACTCTCTGAAAAAAAACGGTCTTTTGGTTTTTCCTACATAGAAAGCACCACAATCACATCTCATAAGGTATATTATGCCACGTTTGACAATTAGCAAAGAATCGTTATTAGTATAAGTGCGACCATTGGGTAAACTAAAGCAATTTGACCTACTTGAGGAATAAAGCAACAAAAATTGCACCTCCCACAAGGGGCTATGCCAGTTCTCCTTGGTCTATCCCTTGGTTTATTTAATAATGGCTCTGAACCAACTGATCTTTAAGAGATGAAGACCTCCTATAGGTTATTTCAGGATAATTCTTCACATATTTGTATACTGTGCTATCCGCCTTTAGTAAATACCAGTATTTATTCAATATTTGACGAACCTCTCTGTGCTGCATCGAATATCTTGTAATTAACCTGACATTTTGAGTACCAGAGTTGATCTATCTGTTCTTATGAATCAGCAATTGTCCATCCTATTAGCCCTTTGATAGGCTTTATTGAAGCATGACTTACTGTATGCTTGATGGGAACTTGTGGCATGTAAGATGGTATTGCTTGAGGATGGTTTTCTAAAGGGGGTGAAGCCTATACTACCATCTCCTTCAATAAAGATCTGAACATCCAAAAAACTGATTGTCTCCTGATGACAATTCATTGTAAATTTAAGGTTATAGCTGTTTGGCCTCAAAATGGACATGACTGACTGTAAATCAACTAGTGACCAAGTGGCGCACACACCTAGTGCATTATCCAAGGTTTATTGTAGGAATGAAATAATAAAAACATACTCACAGACGAACATACATACATCAACAGCGAGGCTCTGTCCATACATCATACATCAGCATCAGAGGTTGGTCATCAGCTCTGAGGAAAGGGATTCGTCCCCGAAACGCGTCAACCATTTGACCGCACTGACAGTGAGAACACCTTGCCCGCCATTGTAGCCATTGTCATTTTTCTATGCTTTTTAGATACATGCTTCGTCTGTGAGTATGTTTTTATTATTTCATTCCTACAATAAACCTTGGATAATGCACTAGGTGTGTGCGCCACCTGTTTTCTCTCTATCCAGTGGCTGATTTCCCAGTCTGAGGAGGGCTGCACCCCTGGAACATTTCCCTTGGTTGTCGCTGTCCTGGTACCCTTGGCTTCCCTTTTGGCTGTTCATATCCTGAGGCGCTGGAGAGTACATACGATATCCAACTAGTGACCAAGTCCATATCATAAAGACATCAATAAATCTGCGCTAAATTGGTATCTTAAGATATCCCTGAATATCCTCTCTAAAAAAAGAGCTCCAGCTCCCACCCCCCCCCCCCCCCCAGGTGGCATACGATGGGGCACAATGTGGGTATAAGTAATAGTCAACTAATTGACTAGTAGGTTCCGTAAGGCAACCTCTGCTTGACACAATAGGTCTACCAGGGGGAGGAGTCAAATGTTTATAAATTTTAGGTAAAGCGTACAGGCTAGGCATTCTAGGATTCTTAACATTCAAAAATTCCCATATTTTCTTATCAATAACACCTGCATTGTAAGCTCGACTGATTAGGCTTCTATACTTAGTGGTTATTCGATCAACATGAGGAGCAGAGATTTTCTAATACCATTCTCAGTTGTTTAAAGGATCCATAACCATTTCCTCATACTGTTTGGAGTCCATTACCACCAGATTACCACCCTTATCGGATGGTTTGATAACAATCTGATGGTTATGTCTCAAACTTGCCACGGCTGCCTTTTGAACGGATGTTAAGTTGTAAGTTGATCTTTTTTTCCATTTTACTCGTCCAATTTTTTTGGTAACCTGCTGGGTAAATGCTCAAATGTTAGGATTCCCTTGTACAGTGAGAAATACTTTGGATTTTGGTTAGAAAAGTTGGGGGGGGGGGGAGGGAAGATCAGTGGAGTAGAAGTAGTCACCCCTGAAAGAGGCCCAACTTAATCTCCAATTGCCACAAGGGCACCAGATGATTCATCTGAATAGTTTCCCTCATCCCACTGCTCCATTAAGTCATTCAATGCTTTCATATCATTTATTATCATACTACTTAACCACCTCCTGTCTGGCCGTTGTATATAAACGGCCGGACGGTGGAAGTGCAGGTGGCCGTTTATAAATGGCCTACCTGCCCCCTGCTTGTGCACGTTCCCTGGGAGCACGCAGCACCGCAATCCGGTGACCACTGTGTCCTCCGGACACAGTAGAACACAGATTGTCATACGGGACCTCTGTACGAGGTCCCAATCATGTGATCACTGATTGCCAACCAGTGATCACATGCAGAGTAATAAGCAAGATATCACTTCTGACATCATTGCTTACTACGTGTGAAATCTGTGAATGATCACAGATTGCACATGGTACAAGGCTATTCACAACAGCCATGTACCATGTGACAAGCTGTGACCAATCACAGCTCACACAGTATTTCTCAATGGCTGCAAGAATGCAGCCAGAGAGAAGGAGAAATGATTGCTTTTACAGCCTTTATGGGTGTAAAAGCAATCAGTGTAAAAAAAGAAAAAAAATCATCACCCCCCACAAGTAGTACAGTGTACAGAAAAGCTTCAGTTTGCAAAGAACACCCAAACACGTGCAAGGAAAAAAAAAAAAAAAAAAAAACAGAATTTTTGCTTGCACATCATTGGAAGACAGAAATCAGCTTAGCTTCCCTTCATTTCAGAGCTTCCCCTCAGATCTAGAGCAACTGCATTTGCAAGGCACAGATTATTTGCCTTTAGTACATCAAGCCCATAGGCTTTTACCAGAGTTCAGAGGTAGTAAAATACTCCTCTCCTGAACGCAGAAGAATTACATTTAGGCTCCATGTACACGAGCCTACCCTGACCACCGGAAACCGCAAGTGCCAAGTTTTGCGTTATCCCGTTATTGGTGGTCAAAACGTTCCTATCTTGAACGCAATTCTTCTGCATTCAGGAGAGGAGCCCTTAGAAAAGGAGAGTTTTGACAGAAAAAACGGCAAAACTTGGCAAAAAAGCATTTAAAACACTAGGCACGTTTAGCGCTTGGATGTTTGGAGGGGGGGGGGTTCATTTCAATGGCCAGAATAAATTTATAAATGAAATTAAAATTTATTCTGGCCGATGAAATGATAAACGACTAAGCACTTCACACAAGTAAATGCAGTACACAAGTTTACCAGCATCAAGCGATTTTTTTGCTGCCAGACACAAACGTCAGGAGCAGTTTTAAACATCCAGTGTGCATGTACCCTTACACTAAGATGCTGGCAAGTTTATTGAGGGGATAGGTCACAAATGCAGAGCTTTCAAGGGCTTGGTCCACCTTCCAATTATGAAAGGTCCTTTACAGAAGGGTTATCCTCACAGAGGTCCCTACATCACACAGATAATGAATCAGCCTCCTGGCTATGAAGTTGCCGAGTTTGGGCTGTACAGGGCTGTTCTCAGCCTACTAAAGCACTGCCCTTCTGAAAACAAGACAGAACAAAATGTCAAAATCCAGAACCTTTTACCCTCGGTTCACACCTAAGCATTTTCCACAGCATTTTGCAGAAACGCACTACAGTCCATTTAACATGATTTCCTATGGGACATGTCCACATCTCCACGTTTTCACCCAGTGCGTTTTTTGGAAAGGGTCAAGGACTTTTTTGAATGCAAAAAGTAGCATTTTTGGTTCTATAGATTTCAATGGAAACAGTGCAGAAAAGCATGTAGTGCAATAATGCATTTTAAATCTGCCTAGCAACGAGAAAAAAAAAAAAAAAAAAGCAAAATGCATCAACAACGTGGCAAACATAGTAAAAACGCAGGTGCAAAAATGCAAAACACAATGCAGAAACGGGTCAAACACAAACTGCATAGGTGTGAACTGAACCTTAGACAGCTGGCCTTCATTTTCTAAAAGAAAATGTGTCAGCCTGTTTTATAGTTTAAAAATACAAGGATTTGCTCTGGATTTATTTATCTTCAAATATCATTCACTGTGAGGCTCCTACATCTTGACACAGGAAGACAGGAAGTAATATCACTCTGAATTACCTAAATTCACAAAAAAAAAAAAAAAAAAACAGATACAGAAGAAAAGTTGATCACTGAGTTCTGACAAATTGTCTGTTCCATTTACACATTCGGGGCATTTCACTGGATGATTTTCTAAAACTGGAGAGTGCGAAATCTGGTGCAGCTGTGCATAGTAGCCAATCAGCTTCTAACTTTAGCTCGTTCAATTAAGCTTTGACCAGATTTTTGCAGTTTTCGTAAATCAACCCCACTCTGCCCAGCAGACTTGCAGCGAAATAAAGAGGGATCGGCTTGGCACACCAATGTTCAGTATAACATCAAAGGAAGCAGAACCTACAATTGTCATGAGTAAACATGGATGTCCCTTAACCACTTGCCTACTGCCCTATAGCAGATATACTGCTACAGGGTGGCCGCTATTCATAAAATCACGTCTATATAAACATATGATTTTGCAATTCTGGGTAGGGGTCGTGCGTGCCGCCCTACCTGCGCTGCCATTGGTTGCAGTGGATGTCAATCACTGGTTCCCGGCCAGCGATTCTCGCTGCTAAAGCGGAGAGGAGAGATATGTGTGTAAATAACACAAATCTCTCTCCTGTCAGCATGGACATGCTGCTTTCTCTCTCTGCACAAGAGAGAGAGAGTAAGCAGCATGTCTCCCTAGTAAAACAGCACACAGTGTAAGCTCAACACACAGTTAACCCTTTGATCGCTCCAGATGTTAACCCCTTCCTAACCAGTGTCATTAGTGTAGTGTCAGTGCTTTTTATTAGCACTGATCACTGTATTCGTGTCACTGGAGAGGTCAGTGGCCGTGTCAGAATGCCTGCTGCAGTCCCGCTATAAGTCACTGATCGCCGCCATTACTAGTATATAAAAAAAAACAAAACATTTCAGTATATATACACTGCCATTTGTAAACACTATAACTTTCACATAAACCAATTCATTTACAGAAATGTTTTTTATTGGATATGTTTTATAGCAAAAAGTCAAAATTGACAGTCTTTTTTGTTTGCACAAAAAATAAAAAAAAAATGCAGAGATGATCAAATACCACAGAAAGAAAGCTATTTATGGGGGAAAAAATGACAAAATTTCATCTATGTACAGCACTGCATGACCGTGCAATTGCCAGTTAAAGTAACGCAGTGCCATATCGCAAACAAATGGCCTGGTCAGGAAGGGGTGTAAATCCTCTGGAGGGCAAGTGGTTAATGTACACTTATTATTTTTACACACAATGAAAAACATATTTACATTTAGCTTATTCCTCTACTGTAGGGTACATCTAAAAAAGAAACACAGATGACAAGCCCTCATTAACAGCAAGGGACTTTCAAAGCAGTTAATCTCCTCAATCAATTAAAAAAAATAAATAAATAAATAAATAAAAAAAAACTAAAGAAATACCCAAGGCCAATTTAAAAAATATGACTAATAACCACCTCAAGGGTTTTGTCAGGGACTACGATTATGCTTTTAAATCAAGCCAATAAGGGAAATACTGCATTATCGTAGCTGAACTCTTTTTCCCCTACTTTAGACATGGCGTGCTATGACTTTGAGGAGATATGGACACACACATGAAGAAAGGTTCAAGAGTTGGGGAAACTGGAAACAGTTTTAGCTTCCCATAGAAAAAGTTTTATGCTTTCTAAAATTAGAATAGGATTTTTTGGGTGACCACTATGATGCTTACTGGAATTCTTGCCGACTTCCTGCATCCATTTCAAGTTGATAAAATAGCTTATAGGAGGTTTTTTTTTTCCACACAATTTACGGTTAGGCTACATTCAGACAGACAGTCTCACACTGGGGTTGATTTACTAAAACTGAAGAGTGCAAAACCTGGTGCAGCAGTGCATGGTAGCCAATCGGCTTTTTTTTTTTTGGAAAGTTTTTTTTATTACTAGACAATAGGAAGCACATGACATAAATGTTCTATTACATTGCCAAACCCATAAAATCAGGTTACATAAAAAACACAACATTCATTGACAGATTCTTGGTAATAATCACAACATCAGGCATCGTCAAATACCCAAAGATTAGCCCATTACTTATGTATGCATCCCAGTATAGCAAAAGTTTTGGAAATTTAAACCCTCTAGAACGGGGTCGGCAATCTGTTGATCGCGGCAATCTGACAGGTAGATCATGACTCGACAAGTCGCCAGCTCC